>NW_027272737.1:0-140000 GCF_040938485.1 Diadema antillarum
TAAAAGGAAATTTATGAATATACATCTTTATTCAAATTTGCATTATGTAATACCAAAAATAAACTCCATTTCGGATAATTAAGTAAAAATGCCCTAAGCATTCACAGAAATGAGAGGAAATGTACAATACTGGTTTGACATACAACTGTACAGAGACTCGTACAGTGTCCATTCTCTGCTTTCCCTTTGGTTGGGTAACTTCGGGCGAAAATGTTTACCTGGTAACCTGTTTTGCCTCTAATTTGAAATGTCTCCTAATAAAATGTGGTGGAAATGGTACAAATTTACATACAGAACAGTACCACACATGGATATTCTGCTGTAAAACTTTGTATGCATTGCTCTAATATAATCCCTCCTATAAATATAATTCTATTTCAACCATACATGCCGACTGTGATTCAGTGAATTTACACCGGAGCTGTTGTAGTTCACATGCTGCAAACAGAACCACTAAAGTGCACAGATTGTTGTATACATGTGTACCTTCCAAGTGGTACATACATGTACATGTACCTTAGTATGCATCTATTCTGAGTGAATTTATTCCCCTCTTCTGACTAAGCTGAATTTCCAACTGTGAAACAAAGAAAGGTCATGCTGTACTTGCAATTTAGATATTGTGACAAACTTTCCAGTAACAAAAGTGCAAACAATGTATATCAAATATCAAAAAGTTTTCTACAAGTTGAGACCATTTGAACTTCTTTGCATAAACTTGTCCTGATTACAACTTACATGGGAATATCTGTTAATTCTGTCACTCGAAGATGACTTGTGTGAATCTTCTGCCACATCAATTCAAAAGAGAAATCAACACAATCATAAGTCTTTCCTGAGAATTCAATATGCCTCTCTAAGGGTCCACAAGCCAAACACACAACCTTTCAGTGCCAACACATCTATGGCACGGCACACTTTCGCATCCATATATGAATGAATGGCATTTCAAGTTTTTTTGTAACTGCAAAAGTGAACAGTTACAGACTTGTACTTACAATTAAGATGTATCTCTTGTACACCCTCATCTGTGCAACTGATGCTAATGACATTACAGACACAATGTCGCTTCAGGGACTTACACCAACAGACAATTTTTCCTTTTCCACTATTCCTCAACCTTCTCCATGGCAACACTTACTTATTCCATAACATTTATCTTTTGCTTATCCTATTCATAACAGAAAAAAAAAAAACTTACGTTCAGTGTAGTTAGGCTCATCAGCTGCAAAAAGTTGGTTCCACTGAGATAGACCAATCTACAAACATCTTACACGTGTAAACACTTCCTCACAATGGCTGAAATTGGGCCCACCTTGATCCGACTTGCTTGCTGACTGCTGCTGACATACACATTCTTGGATTGGCATCACAACTTATGTTCCTCCTTTCTTGCTACTCCATTGATGATCTCTTCTTCTTCTTCTCCTTTTTTTTTTTTTTGTTCTAGAGAGTTCTTCCCCATATAGTCCATGCTGCACAAAAAGCAGTCCAAAAGAGAATAGATGGCCATTTTAGCAGGTGCCCCATTAGCGAAAGGATCATTCACCTTTGCGGCTCCACTTCCATTGACTGGTTGTTACTGGGCCTTGCAAAACAGCTGGGCGGTTGGAGCTGTACAGTTTGAATGGGTGATGCGGCCATTGGCATAGGTGAGCCGCCTATGCACTTGTCTGTAGGAGTTGCTCCCAGTTTAGAAAAGCCTGTGAGAATGTCTGGAAAGTTTGGTGGTGTTGCAGGTGTATTGGCTGGGGCATGTATCTGAATGGAAAATGAAAAAACACAAAAAGAAACATAAGACTTTTCGGTTTTGCAATGTCACACAAGTGGCAGACAGCACCTTATACAGTCTGTAAAGTGAATTGTTGTTAAGAATGGATCCGAATGTTTTAACCAAGTCACTATGTTAATATGTCCTGTGGCAGTTATGTACATTTATATTTCGTTTGACAAGCAAGCAGTACAGTACATAAAGAAAATGGCAGGTGCAAATTTGTCATCAACAGTCAAGGTCCAGCCACCTACATGTACACATGTACACATGTATGTGACGGGGCTCGTACTAAATAGTTAATTACAAAATAGCAACGATATCTAAACTTTTCTTCATAAAGAACTCTAATTATCACTTTGTTTGCCTTCATACAGTGTACAGAAATACTACTGTCTGTAGATGTTTTTGGACTCTTCAGTTTTCAGATAAAATTTGTTCAGTATTACAAATAATAGTGGCTATTTGTGAATGCACAGGTCCACCTTTCAGTGTTCATGGCATTCAGAATAAAAAAATACATAACATGCAAACAGAGAAGAAAGTAACACACAAACAACAAGCAAGCAAATATACATGTGTACATACCCTATGATGAGATATACAAGGTACAATTTTCCTGAACATGAATGATAGATTGCAGTTACATAATGATGCATATTGTACAGACAGTAAACCCCCAATGTGAGAGGAACAGATACTTTTCCAGTTTGGATTTGCATGTTTCTGCAATTAACAGTTGACGTAATTTAACAGGTAGCTGATTCCTAAGTTTTGGTCCTACAATTAACTAAGGAAGCACAGTCTCCCCTTCATGATTTATTCTGGGCGTTATGACCAACGTTCACTTCTTGTTGGGTTGTATTTGGGAATAGAGTCACTCAGGTACTTTGGGGGAAAGGGAGTGAACTGAATTATGTATTTATGTACTACAAGCAGAATTTTGAATTTATTTATTTATTTATTTATTTATCAAATGGCAGCTCATGTAAAAAAAAAAACCCAGCAAATTGGTGATGTGGAATCAGACTTTTTAGTGAAAGTTAAGCAAATGAGCAGCAGAATTTTGCAATCATTGAAGTTTGTGACATTGTTCTTTGGAAGATTTAAAAAAAAAATGAACTAAAAAAGCTGAGCGAGAAGCATGAATAAGCATTTCAGCTATTTAATTGGTAATGGCGATGAGAAAATTAAAACCATGTTGGAATCTAGTTGTTTATACTGTCACCATTCACCCTTGTCAAGTTGTTACTTTTGACAAAATTCATGGAATTTGGTAGTAATGGTGCATTGGTCAAAACAGAAATTAACATTTACATTTTGACCAAGGCAAGCTAATCAAAAGAATTTAATTTCTCTCACAATTTTCCCATCCTAAAATATAGACTATACTCATTCTTTTGCTTCAACTCACCGAATGCCCGCCTTGCCTGTAGTACTGATGATTGTTTGATGGAATTGCTGCTTCTTGGAAGAACACACTGAGCGCAGTCTGGAAAATAAAAAGAGAGAAAATTTCAAGTCATCGGGATGCATATTTGATCATCTTGCCGCAAACACAACAAGAATGGAACTTGTCATGGCAATGATGGACGTAGCCACGAATTTTGTAAATTAACAAAGCATTTAGAGTACAATTAAACGTATGAGCATTTGAACAAGCCATACTTTCTGACTTGGTTCGTGCACAGCATACACTCACTGGATACAGCCTCCTCAAACCAGTCAGACGTGAGCCTGAGGTATGTCGCATGGCCATGGCTGGGTCCAAAAACCGCCGACACGACTTGAACGCATGCGATATATGCAGACAGATCACAACACACAATGTAAACACAACATTGGATCAAAGTCGTTGCGCAGCAAGTTTGTATTACGAGTTAACTTACCTCAAATTGCCAATGTGCTTTCTGCAACATTTGTCTTGCTTGATCAGCAGTACATCCAGCTGCTATTACGAACTGATTAACCATAATTTGTTCCTTCAAAAGTGCGTCCATTTTGCGAGATTTCTTGCAGAAATCCCCACCCGTACAAATGTCGACAGAAGGATATACACGGGAAAGACGGCAACGGCACAATGCGCGTTGAAAAACAACGTACGTGTTCCTATGCACGACGATGCATGGAGGGTATCGTCACCAAGTTTCGTGTGTATGATGTGTGTGTGTGTATGTGTGTTTGAGCGTATTTGAGCTCTCTCGTGCTAGCGTAGTTATTTCGTGTGTTTCACTGTGTCTAGCCGCCGAGTCTCACAGTGCACTGTGTGTGTATGGGGACCTCCATTTGTCTCACCAGCCAGCGGCTAGGTTTATTGACAAATGACGTCATAAGTGGGACGACAAATACCTAGTCTGATTGGTCGTTATAAGCGTACAACGGATTCGTCCATTGCTTTGTAGGGGTGGTGGCTACGTACGTTTGGCATACAGTGGGAATTCCAAGACTGAATAACAACACATTTTCGGCGGCGACCGACCGACACGTTGTCAACAAACTTCCTCTAATCCCATAAACAAACGCAAATTTACATACATCCCCAAACATAACGGTTGTCTCTAGCGATGCGTTTTGGAGTGTAACCGTGGGGTCTCTTTTCAAAGATCAAATACAGGAGGGAAAAAACATACAAGGTAATGTAATATCCATGACTGGTTTTACTGGCTATAATGATAATAATAATAATAGTGGCTACTTGTATAGCGCCACAGGTCCACTTTTCAGTGCTCATGGCGCTTCAAAAATAAAGAGATATCATATATTTACATATATACATATATACATATTCAAACATTTCAACAAAGAAGAAAATGGTAAACAAAAACAAATATATACCTAATAAAGAATACAACATTGATCCAATATTAATGATATACAGCAATTACAGTCCTCAGTATGAAAGGAACAGATAAGTTTTAAGTTTGGATTTGAACTTCCAGTTCCGGGATGGCTCTGTAGATGACTGATTCCACAATTTTGGTCCCATAACGGAAAAAGCATGATCACCGTATCCATGTTTTACTCTGGGTGTTTGGAGTAAGAATGTATCTGATGATGAACGTAGCCTTCGTGTCGGATTGTATTTTTGAACAGAATTACTTATGTATACGGGGGAAAAAGAATGAACTGAATGATGTACTAATAACAGAATCTTGAAAATATGTAAGATCCTTTTTTTCTACAGGTAACCAATGTAAAGAACGGAGAAGTGGTGATATGGAATCAAACTTATCAGTAAAAGTTAACAGTCGGGCAGCAGAATTTTGCAACCGTTGCAGTTTAGTGACATCTATTTTTTTTTTTTGAAGATTACACAACAATGAATTCGAAAAATCCAACCGAGAAGAAATCAAAGCATGAATAAGTATCTCAGCTGCAGATTTAGACAAATATTTCCTTATGAAACTTAAATTACGCAACTGATATCGAATATTCCGCTGAACATGAGTTACATGACTTCGAAATGACGTTTCCTGATCAAATATGACACCTAAATTGCGGGCTGTTTTCGACGGAGTAATGCAAGTGCTACCGATGTTGATACGACATGATTGATAATCAACTTTGCTTAACATATGCTTTGAGCCTAATAACAGAAACTCAGATTTATCATCATTTAGTTTAAGGCCATTGGATGTGAGCCAGATTTTCAGGTCTTGCAAACATGCTTCAATGGCGGATGACAATGAAGACACAGTGGGTTTAAAAGACAAATAAAGTTGTATATCATCCGCATAACAATGATAACTAATACAATGCTTGCGAAATACTTCACTAATTGGTTGCATATACAGAGAAAAAAGCAGCGGGCCTCCAACAGAACCTTGAGGTACACCAACCTTTGTCATAGTTTTACAAGAGGTAGAATCACCAATTCTGACATAATGAGATCGATCACATAAGTAGGATATAAACCAATCAAGAACAGTTCCTTTGATGCCCAAATATCTTAATCTTTGAATCAGAATAGCATGATCAACTAGTGTCAAAAGCTGAGCTCATATCAAGCATGATAAGAGCAGTGATGTTACCACTATCTAATTCTCTGAACACAATATCTGTTAAGTTGACTAACTGTGTTTCTACACTATGACCAGGCTTGTACGCAGATTGAAATGAATCAAACAATTCATTATCTTGCAGATATGTTGTAAGTTGTGAGAAAACAACCTTCTCAAGCAATTTACTCAAATAAGGTAAATTTGAAATTAGGCGGTAATTTTTTAGACACTCCTGATCTAAGCCTGCTTTTTTCAAAGTTGGATGAATAACTGCTTTTTTACACACCTGTGGAACTACACCTAATCTCAGGCTAGCTTTTATGATTCTTGTGATAACGGGTGCTAAAACTCTGCCACACTTCTTAACCAAATCTGTTGGGATTGGATCAAGCTCACATGATATGTTAGGTGAGTTCTTAATAAGCTTTTTTACCTCATTAACAGTGACGGACTGAACCTCATTCAATTCTGACTTGACTACAAATACAACATCTTTTGGCTGTTCACAACGAGTTGGGAAACTCTGTTGGATTGCCACAATTTTATCAACAAAATATCGATTGAAACAATTTGCTAACTCAACTTGATCACCATGAGTGAGGTGTTCTGGTAAATGAGATCGCTGTTTTCGGTAAAGTAAAGCATTAGCTACTTTGTACAACTTCTTTGTATCTTTTGTACAACTTCTTTGTATCTTTCCCACAATCCGCAACCTTTTTTGAATGATATTGCTCATCCTTAATCAAGGCATTTACAAGTTGCCTTTGTGCATGATACATCTGCTTGTGAATCTCCAGTTTTGTGGACCTTGACTTTCTTTCTAACTGTCTGCGAAGCAGTTTTGCTTGAGCTATTTCTGGGGTATACCATTCAGTATTGGGGTGTATTGTGACCTTGATTCGTTTCTCAGGTGCCAACTTGTCAAGGGTAGCAGTGAGTAAGGAGTTATACAATTCACTTCATCATTAACATTATTGACATGAGATTCAGCTGATATAAGAGACTTAACATTAGTATCAACAACAAACTCTTGTGGGTTTACAGATTTCAAATTCCGTGTAACAACAAATTTTTTTTTTGATACAACGTTTAGGAAGGTTCAATTCACACATTATTGCTGAATGATCTGATATACCTTCAACAACACCAGTATTACAAATTTGTACAGTGATACCTTTATGAGTTATAAGCAGATCTAATATACATGGCTTTTATTATGATACTTCTACCATAAAAGAGAATATAATTTTCATTGCACACACGTTCTCTGAGCCGTATTTGTTTCATCTCATTTTTTTTTTCTGAGGGTCTGATATTTGGGCTTATTGTTCGTATTATTTTGTGGCTCAAAACGACATTGTTATTCATGATTAAAAGTTGACTTCCACATACAAGTCAAAGGAAACAATGAAAAGGTTATCAATCCATGACTACATTGACCATGAGTGATTTCAAGGTCGGTGCTAGCGCTAGTGCTATTGCTGAGATAGCACTAGCATCGAACTTAAATCACCCAGTGTCGATTCATGCAAGATAGCATGTATATAAAAAGCTTGCTACTATCTTAAAGACGCGAAGCTCAGTTCAGTTTCATTAAGATAATAAAAAAAAAGAGAAAATTATTCGGTATACATTTGTCAATATCAATTTTACACAGGTTATAGAGATCATGGTGGAATCTGGAGACTACACAGAAATTAATTCATTGCTCACTGACACTGGTTATATACCATGTATTAAAGGGGAAAATCCAGTCTAAATATAAGTTAGTCTGATAAAAAAAAGAGTAAAATATTACAAGTTCAACCGTATAATTTTGATCGAAATCGGATGAAAAATAAGGAAATTATGACATTTTGAAGTTTTGTTATTTCTTCAGGAAACAGTTCTTGAACAGTCAATATTAATATGCAAATGGCAAAGCGAGCATGTCATCCCCTCACAACTATACCATATAGTTTGTAGGCCTACATAAAATTTTGAAATTTCCAGTTTTTCATTCAAACACAATTATGCCCGAGGTTCCAATCCTCGTATATCTAACTGATCGCTATTCTTAAGTTATTCAACCTGGAATAACGTCATGTTTCAGACTTCAATAACAGAAACATTGAATTTTCGTCATATTTTTGTACACGATCAGTGGAAAATTGTGAGGGTTTGACATGGTTAGCTCACTTATTTGCATATTCATATCCACTGTACAAGAACTGTTTTGCAGAAATTAGCAAAACTTCAAAATATCATAACTTCCTTATTTTTCATCCGATTTCAGTCAAATTTGGCGTTGAACTCGTAAGATTTTACTCTTTTTTTTATCAGATTAACTTATATTTGGACTGGAATTCCCCTTTAACCATTTTTGTGCTTTGGGTGCCGACTGGAGCAGAAAACCTCGATAGCATTATACGCACTGTCCAAAGTGCAATCAAAGAGAGGCACATCCCATGGGGCCGCGGAATATTTATTTATTTATTTATTTATATTTTTTTTTTTTGGGGGGGGGGGTTGGGGGACGGTGGGATGGGCTGCGGGACCCGGGGGTTCAAGGTCAATAGTACCAGCCCCATTGCTTAGATGGGAAGAACCTTAGGATGGAACCTTTGGAAAATCATTGGTGTTGTCCCCCCCCCCCCCCGTTTTGCTGCCCTTGAAATAAAATAGGATATTGCAACATATTGGAGGCAGTGGGTTAAGAGAGTTTTACAGATCCTTAACAACTTAAGACAAGTTTGTTTTTTTCACTAGTAGGGAAGATGTTCATCATCGTGGTAGTAACTGAAAGAATAAAGCTAATCTGTGTTCTCACTAAGCGAGGAATAACCATTTTCGTGTTTCCCTCTCGCTTCGTGAGACAACAGATCACAGTTTGATTCTTGAATTTTTTTTTCTCTCTTTGTCACGTATTTTACCCGGAAAAAATATAAACTGCTACTACATTATCTATCAATCATGCATAAAAAAGGTTCTTCATCATTATCTTTGCACCTCATAGTAGAAACCTATAAAAAAAACGCACAAATTATATCTTGGAATTTTTCAACACAATAGGCGTTTTCACATCAACCCGATGTTTCGAATTAGCGCGCTAATTTCTGACTTGGGAAGTTAACACGATCACGAAATAGCGCGCTATTTGAAAATGTGAATACAAATTAGCGTGCTAATTGATCGAGAAAATTTCTCGAGTCCAACTCGGGAAATGTCCGAAATAACAGGATAATTAATGCGAACTAGCGCGCTATTTGATAATGTTCGGGCTGATGTGAATAGGAAATGAAATAGCGCGCTAATTTGCGATCGCGAAAAATATCTCGAGCTTGGATTTTTATCGGGCTGATGTGAAAACGCCTAATGGTTCTAACCTCAAAAGAAATGCCAATGGAATGTGGTATCTAACAAAAGTGCAAATTGTGTACTTGCGACGGAACATTTTTGGGAGTTGTTCGTAAGTCACTATTAAGCCCTCTATCATTTGCAATGTCATTAAAGGTATAATTTAGGCCTACTATTTGCAGATGAAACAGAAACCCAGCTTTAGTGATTCAAAATAGTTCTAAATGATATGAGTTAGGGATAGAAACAACCAGTGTAAAAATTTGAATCAGCGTAATTAATGTTAAGTATTGTTAAATATTACAAAATGTGAACAGCATTTATAATAACAATGTTTCTAGACTAAACCGTCTACAGTTATGGTATGTTGAGAAAAATTGTGATATCTCCTCATATTTTAGGCTTTATTGCATTTTTTTTTTTACGTCGAAGGATGTTTTGCGATACAACTGACCTACACATATGCATCAACTGAGATATCTCGAAAATTGTTAAATCAGTGCATGCTCCCAAAGGTAAACTATACCTTTAAAAGAATTCACCTCAAATATACATGGTCAGCAAGTGCAAACGTATTTTAGTAGCACACATTATTGAAGGTTGAGGATAATCTGGCAATCAGTTCAAAAGTCATGAATATTTAAAGTTTTCTTAAATCCATCTGCCGTCATGGCTGGATATAAAGACGACATAACAAGCTGTAGAATGAATTGCATCGAAATATAGATTAGTAAGAAAAATGGAAATAAGTGCCCTGAAAAGAGAGGAATCATATATAAGCATTTTATTTTTCTTACATAAGGCTCTCAATGGTAATAAATGAAGGTTTGCTCAACTGGAATATGCTATAGCGTGTACAATTCGAAGTATGTGTGCATGTGTCAATTTTACTAACAAAAAAAAAAATCTGTTTTATCTATAATTCCAGGTTTAACATCAGGACCTACTCCTTCAAAGAGTACAATAATTATGTTGTTAATTCATTCAAATTCACTCGAAAATTGATTAACTCTGTTTGAGTGTATTCAAAATCTCATGAAGTTTTGAAGTGAAGCCAGTGGGTGATATAATATCGGAGTATAAGCTTTCTTCAGTTTGTCTCCCTGTGTACAAAATTTGTAAGATCGCAACTGCTGAAACAGATATAGGCCTAACAAACATGTTGGAGAAAAGGAACCAGCGGGAATCGAACCTGTCATTCTACCTGCTTTCCGAACAGCGACACTACGAACAGTGGCTATCCTTGGTTGCCGATTGACACAATGAACTTTAGTAACAAAATACCCAAGCTCGAAAATACCGACATTGTTATGTTAAGTACATTGTAGTCCAAGCGGAAAAGGCATATTAAACGAAAACGAGATATTCTTGTAATTTGCACAGAGGGAGACAAATTAAAGAAAACTCATACCCTATAACTGGTGACTACAGATGGTCTACATCATCTACCCGTCTGGTGTCGGCACACGGATGGAACACGTTACACCACCGGCGACTCCTGGACCAATGTTCACTTTTTTACAAAATCCACTATGGAGTGGTAAGCCTACCATTGCCCTCAGCGGTTACCCCTGCAACCTACTATGGAAGGAACGATCATGACCTCAAGTTCAACATACCCAAGACAACTACTGGGGGGCGTTTCATCAACGAGTTCGTCGGAGGCTTTCACCGACGAATTTGCTATCAGCCAATCAGACGCAAGGATTTACACTGACAACTGTTAAAAGCTAATGAAATCCTTGGTCTGATTGGCTGATAGCAAATTCGTCGGTGAAAACTCCGACGAACTCGTTGATGAAACGCCCCCCTGATGCATTCAAGTACTCATTCTTTCCAAGGACAATTTGGATCTGGAACCGCCTACCTAGTCAAGTTGTACATGCCACCACCTTAACAACATTCAGAGAAGCTGCTCTCCCATGTATTACAACCCTGCAGCCGTCTTCTGGATCACTCATCCTTTAAAGGAGGATGCATTCAGATTTTACTCGCACAGTGCACACTTTTATTGTAAATAGAGATCATCACCATGGCACCTCCCAATGGCACACATGTGTAGTTTCATCCCAGTATAGCTTCTTGGAGCTGCGAGAGGGATTACAGTATCAAGTATCAAGTATTCACTCCCTGCTAAATATCCTCTTGCTGACATATATATTTTTATTGTTAATCCACCGGATTGAATTAGCTGAAAATGTGATTTCCCCATTTTATGTTCCACACACACATTATAGTTATACTTGAAAAAAAAAAGAAGCTAACAATCTTTCAAATGGGAACGTTAGTATTGACTTGTGTAATTGATGAGTGGAATAAGCCTTGCCAAAGAAATTCACATGAACATTATGTTATTGCTATCTCCCTTGTGATAACTACAGTATCTGTAAGATATCGATCAAACCGACAAACGAACAGTAAATATAATAACTAGTGACAGATATCAACTGGGACGTTTTTTGAAAGCTTGACAGTTTTGGAAAGTAAGTTTGTCTATCCTAGATAATCGGTTTCTTTCAAGAGTTGCGGCACTTCTTTCAGTATCAAAATACAAGTGTATAAACAAAACATACAAATAGACAAACAAACAAACAAGCAAACAAACAAACAAACAACCTGTCATCTCCTTGTGTTGATCACAACCCTGTCATCTTCCTGGTGTTGATCGTACAAGGCTGTGGAAGGACCTTGTTGACATGAATCAGCTGGCAGGTCATAAGGTCACATAGACGCCATTTTGTAACAGGAAGATTTCGCCAAACTGAGATTCTGACGAGACGACGCTACCAGACAAATATCGCAAGAATCTGTGTTTACGGAAAATACGGTTCTGGGATTGCGACTCAAGTGTCATCAAGATGGGGAACTTCCAAAGTATGCAGAATTCG
This sequence comes from Diadema antillarum, assembly GCF_040938485.1. NCBI lineage: Eukaryota > Metazoa > Echinodermata > Echinoidea > Diadematoida > Diadematidae > Diadema > Diadema antillarum. Next base: position 11,997 of record NW_027272737.1, read on the forward strand.
AATGTCCAACAGGTGGAAATAGCGGCAAATTCGGCGTACAGATACCCACCGAAATCAGGTTCGTTACAGAACAAGTTGCATTACAGTCCCAGACATAGGATATTGTGTATGGCTTTTCACATTTTGCTGGCACTGTTGACAATGTTGTGTTGTGATGTATTGATGGCAAGATGCTGCATGCATTTACACTTAAACTGGTTTCAAAGGACTGACTGTGACCTGTGTACATAACTAAACTTATATTTCGCAAATGCTAACAGTTGTTTGAGCGGACTATCAAGAAATTTCAAATTAAAAGAACATGTGAAAGTCTTTGACTTATAATAGACATTCTCTAGCTATTTAAGTGGTTGCCATGCCATGCAGTGCAAAGGGCAACAGCATGGTCAGTAAATTAGTGAGTTAATTTAGCTAAAGTCACTCTTATTAACTTACATTCATGTTCAGACTTTGTTGAAGCTGGAGTTTAGACAGCAATCCTGGGGTTTTAGGGAACTAAATCATTTTAGGCTTTTCACTTTTGTAAACTTTTTTTGGCACTGGAGTTCGAACCCTGCTGGTGTGTGTGTGTGTGTGTGTGTGTGTGTGTGTGTGTGTTTTTTTTTAAATGTACCATTGTACGAGTAGAGTAAATGTCCCAGTTTGCGGCCAGGCACTGGTTCGCGGCCACTACAGTGGTAATTTACAGCATATTTGGTAATAATGCTGAACACAGTGACACACTCCATACACATACAGTGCTTGTATACATCACATTCACTAACACACTGCTAATCTACAAAAATCAACCGATGACATAGGCAAAATCTCCAACCAAAGTGAAATATTCTCACCTAAACAACGACATCTTGCATCCAAAATTGTATTTTTGGTACTTTTTAACATCACAGTTAAGGAACAAGGGGTCTAAGAAACTGGATTTTTTTTGGTCATTTTCCCAATGTTCATGGATTTTGAATACATGTCCTCACATAGAAATAGAACTTTCGCAAGCCGATGTGGGCCGCCATTTTTTTCTGGAAGTGGATGTTACGATCGAAAAAATACAAAAACATGAAAAAGACAACAGTAACACCACCGCAACTGCAATCCCCATTCGTGGTCAGTGCACATGCGCCAGCCCTTTTCACGACATGCTTTCGCAATGGGACTTGGCGCTTATGCAATGTTCTCAAGCCAAATGAAGGCGTTCAGCAGAAGATTGCAGAGCACGTGCATATCACGTAGGAATTGTACATCAGGCCGTGAACCGGATTACCACGGTCGTGAACTGGCGGACGCTGTACCGGATCGCGGCCGTGGTCTTTTTTTACTACTGCGATGGACATTGGTCTTGTGATGGTGACAGTAATGTAAATTGGTAAGTGGTCAACCTCTATGATATAACCTGGGTTAAAGCAATTTGCAAGTTTGCGTTTCAGAGTGGAAAAACCCTTATGCGGCCGCAAACTGGGGCACTTACTCTACAGCTGTAGATCTGTTTGTTTTGTTGTTTGAGTTTATTTGGCATGTCATTCCTGGATAAGAATATTGTATGCCAATATGTGACATTTACACCAGCACAGATTTGATATGATTCATTTTCACAACCAGTTGTGGACAAAGTTTCAGCTGATCCCACTACACAATGTGGTATGATTGCATGGTGTGCAGTGTGGAGTCATGCGACTGCTCAGATGTGCTAATGTGTTGAGTGTGCTGTGGGCTTTACTTACAGTTTGACTGGTTCAACTTCATATTTCTAATGGAAATTCTCTTCAAAATTAGGCAAAAAAAAAGAAGAAGAAGAAGAAGAAGAAAAATTACCATAGGCTTCAGTTTGTATGAGAGTACATGTACATTGTATCTGCTGAAGTCGTTAAAAGTGCTAAAATTTATGTGAAACCATATGATGAAAGTCCATTTTGTGATCATCAGAGATCAAAATATGGAAAGTGATAAAATATGAAATTACACATACAAATAATGTATGTACATATATACATACAGTGTAGTCCATTTGTTCCACCTTGATTTTGTTTCTTGGTCTGTGTCATTCAAGGATGTTACTTTGGGAGCCATTTTAGCATGGGAGGCCAGCGCTTTGAAACACCGCAGCCAGAAGCCTACTTATTTGGAGAGAACACTGACGTGAATTACCTCAACTCAAGACCAGCACCAGTAAGTGTTCCTGCCTTTTGGGTTGGAGCTCTCTTTATGAACTAATTCTTGTCTTTACATTGATTGTAAAATTGTGCTGATAGATCAGTTAGATTTCAATGTTTCTGTGAGGACATCACAGCACACCAAGTATTGTTCATGAGTATCATCCATAGATTCAGTTATACCAGTTCAAGTACCTAGTCACCATTTTTTGAAAGATATCTTATTCACAAGAGTTTGACATTTTACACATTGTACGATATTCTTTCGTGAGTATACTGCTGCTACTCTGTACTCCTCAAATCTAGCCTGGATGGTCTTCTCAAACATGACTCAGCAATTGCTCTGCTTCAGTGTTGTCTGTTCTATGTTTGTGTTGGTTGGTTTGATCTCATCATGGAGAAAGACTACACACAACTGTAAACTACAGTTATGATACATTGTAGCAATCTTAAATTACGAATCCCCCTGCTTTCTATGGAATGGTAACTTGCTGTGGCACAATGTATTTGAATATACCATGCATCAAATATATGAGCCATTGGACAATCCAGTCTGTCTGCTGAACACACCTTTCATCTGCCTTGTGAATAAAATGTCAAATTTGTATTGCCATTGCCTGCCAGTAGAATAATGTTGATTAATGCATTCATGATTCGATTTGTGTATTTTTTCCCTCCCTATTGCAGTTTCCCTACACAGCACCTCAGCCAAATGAACCCACGAAGACACTGAAAAGTTTGGTGAACATCCGGAAGGATTCTCTCAAGCTTGTCAAATCTGTGAGGTGCGTCAATGGGAAAATCCTTTTCACTTCATTCAATAACCAAGATGGAAGCAGAGTTAGAGTACCAGCCGTCTATTGCCAGCACTTTGTTATTTAATTGTGAATGTGAATGCAGTGAAAACTTGGTATGATTCATTTTAGGATCATCCCAAATGTGGCAAATCTTTCAAATAAGTATACCCCCATTTATATCACATGTTTATCTTGATGGAAATTATATAATCTTGAAGCTATTGGTTCTTTCTGCTTCATGTTAGTCTTGAAGAGGCCATAAAGCGTGAAGCAATGGATAACATTTTATAACAAATCCCAACGTGTATGACCGAAAAGGTTATGTAGTATGTAACAGTAGTGACAGGATCTGAATCTGACTGTGTGTAAATTAATCTGACAGCAAGATTGTCGTATTGGAGTCCTTTAATAGACTGTTGTATAAAGCTGAAAGACTGCCCAAAAGATGACAGGAACAAATGAAGAACAGAAATCATGCAGGGACTCTTACCTTTCACATTATAAAGAACTGTCATTGCACATGTTAGCTGTCTCTGATTTTCATATTTTATTTCTTTTTGTATTGTATATTCCTGCAGTCCACTGGAATTGGAACCAGAGCAACAGAACACACGCTACTCCATTGAATTCATCTTTGACAGTGAGGCCAAGACCGCCATCACAGTCTACTTCTTTGCCATGGAAGAGGTCACTGGAGGAAGGGCTGTGTGAGTTTTTAGTTTGACATGCCTACAATATTTGTCCTTATCTGTATGATTATCTTAATAAAAAAAATATGGTACAGTGCTCACTCCATAATTTGGAACCACTTTTAGCAGGAACACCACACAAGTGCAGTGAAATTGCAATGGAACAAAATTTATTTGTGATTTTGCAGTGATATACTTCTTTAACCAGTTGAGGACGGATTGGTTTTGCTATAACTTGCATTTCCCATAGACACCTGACTGAGTATTCTCAGGACTTGTCCTCAACAGGTTCAGAGGGAAGTGTATTACATATCAGTGCAAGGCAAAGTAGTATGTGTAATAGTAGTATTTACAACATTAGTCTTCTTCCAAGTTGCTTAGTTGACAGTGGTAACAACTAAATATATAGTAATTTAAGTATATTCCTTTCCTACTCGCAGAAATTTTGCTGAAATTGAAATGGAACATTTGAGCAGATATATGACTTATAAAAATTGCATGATTGTATCACATGTCCTCCTCATATTGTATTTTGTAGTTATTTATGCATTATTGTATAATCAAACAATAGTGTAAGGAATCTGACTGTACACAGTATCGGATATATATCTATATTTTCACATCCACTTATCTTTAATCCAAGCAACGTGTATCGATAGTGGTGTGTTCAGATTGCCACTTGTATGACTCGATACTGAGTGTGTCTATATGATATTATTGTATGTCAATGTGCATCACACAGGTACACTGCGAGGAACTCTATGCTGAGGTCGGAGACCTTTCGCTACGAAAGGGGGGCCAGCCAGACCTTTGCCCAGCCAGCCTTCACCTTTGACCCCTCAGAGTTTGATGAGGAAGAGGTAAGCAACCATTTTGATACAGTCCCTGTTCCCCTTAAAGGTAAGGAATCCCATTTGCATGCCTTGAATGAAGAGTTGTATAAATACAGTGGTATGTTGAAGAGAGTATCATTTTAGAAACTCCCATGAAGTATTGAAAGTGGAAGGTAACATTTAGTACATTTTTATTGACCGTTAGATTTTGAATTGAATTTTTTTTTCGGGGCTCACCGTAAATTCCAGTACATTACTAGGCTACCTTTGCAGACCCATGCACTGCATGTGTGTCCATCATGTATATTTTGTGAAGAAAGTTCATCAAAACTTACAAACATTTCTATATACATTCTTGCCACACACTCTACATGTTATTACATCAGCTCTTAAACTTTTAGATTTGTGTTTATAGATAAAAAATACAGAAGACTGCAACAAAAAGGCTTAAGTGTGGCTGACACACAGAACTACTGAGTAGTTGAGTTTTGTGCATTGTTCAAATTGTAGATAACTGTTGACTTTCAAATTTCTCAGCAGTGGCCTAAACAAGTCCCCTGAGGTTCATATTTAATTTTTTGCTGCATTTTGGGAGGTCTGTAAAAGGTATCCCCTACCTTTAATCTCCTTGCAATGTGCATATTATATGTAAAAGTTTTCTTGCGGTGATGACTTGCTGGTTTGATTGATTTAGGAGTATTCAGGTATTCATAGCATAATGCTGCTTTCCATGAAATATAATGATATTAAACAGAATAATATTTGAATGATAATAGAATCCTAAGTCTTGTTTTTTTTACATTTATCACTGATCATACATGTCACCCACCAGTTTTTGTCAGAAGATGCAGCAAGTATTTTAAAGCAGTAGTGGGCTTGTCAGAATATGAAATTGCTCTGGACGACTGAACTTGTTGGTGTCGGAGTAGATACATTGTACTGCAGACAATTGCGTCTGTGTAGCATTCCCTTAAAAGCTTCTGGCTTGGTATCATCTGTACAAAGAAATCATCCTAGTCTCTACCCAAGTTCTCAGTGGTGCACTTTTGTCGACTTTACAAGTGTCTTTTATTGCATGCAATCTTTCATCAGTGCCCAAGATTTACACCAAGTTTTGATTCCCTTCCGCATGCCCAGTTTAACTACGACCCTTTGAAGGACGTCATACCTGTCGTCATACAGTGTTGTGTCGAGGAAGGAGAAGGTATGTCCATGTTTCTCTCAGTGGGGTAAGAATACCAGAGGCCGCCTGAGATCACAAGCTGCATCAAAGTGCAAATATCTCTGTCATTTTCTTCAGAGATTATTTTGAAAAATGGATCTTTTTTCTTTGTTCTTAACTCATCTACACATACATTTTAGCAAGCAGGACAATGATAGTGTAATCTTCTTGACAGCTAGTTCTACACTAGATGTGAACTGGGTGAATGCAACACAAATTATGCACAAAGCTGGACCATGTGATATTGATATTTATTTGTATCGATGTATGGCAATAAAAGTTGTATAAAGCTGCAAATAGTCAAGCAGAATGTATTGCCATATGTGAGAATAGATAAAGATGTGCAAACATATTTATGTCTCAGTGCATGCACAAGTGTATACTCTGTGTACACTTCAATTGCAGTACACCAAACTAATATGCACATGTTTATGATGTTTTGCTGTGGTGTGATTTCTAGTCAGAAAATGTGAAGATTTAAAATGCACAAAGTTCATCTTGCTTGACTGGGCATAGAGAGATCTAGTTGTGTTGAAATGTTCCCCTTCTGATAGTACAGGGAACCTCTGGTACAATGAGATCGCCAATTTTTACCATGTTATAGTCCGTACCTTGTTGTAAACATGCTAGAAAAGAGACCAGCTGAATAAAGGAAGAGAAAATCAGGATTGCCGAATTTATCTTATTAGAAGCGGTACCCCATGATAAGCATACTCATTATAGCAGGGTTTAGCAGTAGTCTATGTTTTGTCAGACTGATCACAAAAAGCAGTGCCTCATCAGTTTCCCTCTGCCGTCATTTTGGTAGAGGGTGCTAAGTGTTGGTCTGTGTGTTTTCTTTCTTCCCAGAGCACTCTGGGCACTGCCATGTTCTGGTAGCCACCCTGGAGCAGGCTTCCGACTCCTCCTACACCATCAAGCCCCTGAAACAGAAGCAGATGGTGGATGGGGTCTTCTACCTCCTCCAGGAAATCTACGGCATCGAGAACAAGAACAACCCAGACGCTCCAAAGGTCAGCAGTGTGTGGTCAAATCTCATTTTAATCCTTTCGCAGCATGGCGATTTTCGGGGTTGGTGGGGCAAGTAGATCTAAGGTTTATGTTTCGGGGGAAGGTTTGAAGAAATTACTGTGAAGTTCCGTGTATAAGACACACTTTTTTTTCGTCAGAAAATATGAAAAATTGGGGGTGCGTCTTATACACGGGTACAGCCGAATCACAGAAAAAATTCTGTCACGTACACCCAATTTTATTAGGTCAACTTGGGGCCATTGCGCCCATCGACATCTGGAAGGTAAGCAATCATTAAAACTTACCCTGGTAATGATCAATTTCTATGCAGCTCACAGTGATGTCATATTCACAAAGACAATAATGAAGAGTCTTGAAATTTCGAAAATCATGTATGGATACTGTGTATGCTTGGATTAATATTTTGTGGAAAATTATATCTGAATATCTTTTGTAGACAAATCTTGCTTTATGCTGTAATTGTGTGCACAAAGTTCTGTGTGTGTGATGAAAGCGTTGAATGTAGGGTTTACATAGATATATTAAGTTCCAAGATTCTTTCTCTTTTATGTATCCATGATAATGCTAGTCCTCTCTTTCACTCTGAAAGCAATTTCTGTAAATTTCCCAGGCCCCAGAGTAAATTCCTGTGACATTCCAATCATTGCATACTCTGTGTCTTTTCCAACCATAGTTGGAGGAAGAGGAGGAGTATGCAGATGACAATGGATCGGACTGTGTGATTTGCATGTCTGATGCCAGAGACACACTCATCCTGCCATGCAGACATCTTTGTCTCTGCAATGGATGTGGTAAGTCTTGACAGACTCTCCTGAACTTGAAAGTACAACTTGTATCCTCACACAAATATAGATGCATGTAGTGTAGTTTTTTTTTTTTTTTTTTTTTTTTTTTTTTTTTTGCAATTTACTACTCAGCAGAGTATAATGCATGAGAATTATTTATTTCTATTTATCTTTTTTTGTTGTTGACAAATCAGATGTATTACATGGACTTAAATGGAATGTACAACACAGAAATGATAGTACTGGATGATGGTGTCCTGCAGAGCTCTCAGAATATATGAATTTACATGAGCATCCTGTTAATCAAAGTAATATTATTTGTGATGATACACATGTTTTACTCTATTTAATGGAGGCTAGCTTTACAGCATATTTATTGGTAGTTTGTTTTTATGTTTCAGATTTGCTATAGTAGTATTGGAAAAAAGAAAATGTCCTACTCAGAGTACTGACACCTGCACTGTGCAAAAATATGAAACTTATTTTGTGTTTATGTATATGACTTTCAGTGTAAGAGACTATCAATAACTCTCCACTATTGCAGATCACATTTTATCTCAGACCCTAATTTTCAAAGGATTTACAACGTTGCACACTGGCACTGGTCTGACAGTCCCTAACCAGTAAAAATCACTATCAGACCAGTAACTTTTTCAGGAATGGACCAATAATACATGGAAAAACTGGGAACCTACTGGTCCGACAGACAGGTCGGACCAGTAGAAAAAAAAATGGTTAATGTGCAGCCCTGGGATATATGTGCTTGTTTAATATTAATTGATTACACACTTTGGTGACTGGTGGAGTAAATAGATGCTCTTGTAAAGATGAGATTCATTATTCCTTGCTATTTGAGATGAGTCAGCTGCTGTTACTGAAAGTTTTGTGGTAAATTCAGTTTTCATTAGTATTCACAGAGTCAGTGTTATCTGAAAGGGCTCTGAAGAAAATATTGCAGTGGCGTGACAGGTCATGGTGAAAGGTTGAATGGTTCATTTGTAGTGGGCTGTACATCACAAACCTCATCACTCTGTTTTTTTGTCCATGACCTGAACATTTTTTTTAAGAGCATTCAGTATGTTTTCTTTCCATCCAGCTGATTCTCTGAGGTACCAGGCAAGTTGCTGTCCCATTTGCAGAGCACGTAAGTTAACGCTCCCATTCACAGCTTTGCTGAAATTTTTAAAGTGCTTCGCATGGCAGCTTTGGATGTTTGTGTCTCTCTGTCTTCCAAATGTTTAACATGATAGTATGCCTGCTATTGTTATAATTCTCACCCATTTCTTGGAGTGATTGTGTTTAAATTTCATTGTCATACCAAAGTTAGGTGATTGATTGGAAAGTAGTTAAAAGAGAGATATGAATGCCAAGCTTGAATACTTTATGAGGATGACCATGCATTTGAGCCCCCCCAAAAGGAGTAAATGAAATGCATCCCTCAAGTAGAATGGCCAAATGCATGTGTGAAGAAAAACGAAAGTAATGCACAATCCTTGTTCTTCAATCTAGGCGCACTTGAAGTCATAGTGAGGTTTTCCCACATTGTCATTTGTCCACAGCATTCAGGGCGTTGCTTCAGATCCGTGCTCTCCGCAAAGTGACGGGAAACCCTGCTCCACAAGAGGATGATGACAATTCTGTAAGCCATTCGTTCAAATCTCCTCTCACAAATGTTTTTTTTCTTGGTATCTGTGTGCTGGGCACTAAAGTATAAGGCTGACCAGGGAGGTGGGAAGAGATATCTGATAGATTATCTAACTGATGTATGATCTGCTTGCGCCCTAGATATTGAGTTCTGTTTACAGATAAAATTTGGTGACAATCATGAAGGCTGAAGTGGGCTTAAAATTTGCGGATGAAATTGTATCATCAAGAATTACGACTTTCTGTGTGCAAGTGGAAGCGTGTCTGTTCATGTAGTAACTGATTTCCCATACCAGTAGACAGAGCGTGTGATAAGTTTCTGACGTTTGTATATGGCTGAGAACGCAGCCCAATCAAGGAAGCCCGATTAATCTCCTGTGCTTCCTTTGTAAGATAGAACAAACAGGGTGAAGAGATTGAGGATGATTATCTTGGCGCCTGATTAGAGTTGTTGGTGATAAGAGGATTTGACAGTCGGTATACAGATGTGCATTTATCACCAAATGGTTGCAAACAATAGCCCTATTGGTTGAAGATATATATATTTTTTAATCCCTTGACTAAAAAAAAAAAAAAAATGTTTGATTCAGATGAAACTTCTACCATTTTTTTTCAAAATCTACTTGTACTTTGTTTTGATCAAATGAATCCTGAACGTTAAAGGACAAGTTCACCTTCATAAACATAAGGATTGAGAGAATGTAGCAATATTAGTAGAACACATCATTGAAAGTTTGAGGAAAATCGGACAATCCGTTCAAAAGTTATGAATTTTTGAAGTTTTTGTGCAGTACCCGCTGGATGAGAAGACTACTGCAGTGTATGAATAACTTAGATGTCACATGCGTACAACAATATAAGGAAAATATAAAGAGAATTTCACAAAATTCCATTTTTTGAAAAAAGTACACATTCCCCTGACTTGTTACCGACAAATGTTATGGGTAATATTATTCCCCCTGCCTTTAGAAAGAGGCAAGTCAAGTGCTCTTTAATTATGCGAAAAAAGTGAAAATATGTTGAATTTTCTTTTACATTTTCTTTATACTGTTGTACGCATATAACTCACAAACTGTAGTAGTCTCCTCATCCAGCGGTTCCAACACAAAACTTTAAAAAATTCATAACTTTTGCATCGATTGTCCAATTTTCCTCAAACTTTCACTGATGTGTTCTACTAATATTGTTGCATTTTCTCAATCCTTATGTTTATGAAGGTGAACTTGTCCTTTAAATTGAATTGTGATTCATGGTTATGGGATGACAGGTGTTCTAGGAATATTTGATTTGACCAACTGGAGTGGGGTGTAGAGAGAATAAGATTCATGTGTAAGTCATGTATCATATAGGTTGCTCACAGATCGGTTAATCAAACCATAGGCAGGGCTCGACACTAACGGTGGCCCGGTGGCCCAGGGCCACCAAAAACACACGTAGGGCCACTAAAATTTCAGAAATAAAGAATTTGGTGGCCTGATCGGGCCACCAAAAACGGTTGGATGTTTGCCTTTGGGCCACCAAAAATAAAAGTTAGTGTGGAGCCCTGCCATAGGCATTGTATCACCCTGTTTTTTCGTCTGTTTTGTTTTGTAAATTTCTCACCACAGATGAGTCAGGAGAACGTTCCACCAGGCTACGAGGCTATCCCCCTGGGAGAGGCCCTCAATGGTCCCAGCAAGACCAACGTCCAGGGAGCAGAGGGTATGTTTCTTTCTTGTCTTTTACCTCCGCCAAGGAAGGAGGAGGTTCAGCGATCATTGGCGTTGGTTTGTCTGCTTGCAAAATAACTCAAAAAGTTGCGTACGGACTAAAATGAAACTTGCATGAAAAGTCAATATTGACACAAGGAACGCCTCATTGTGGTAGCGATCTGGGAATTTTAATGGATTTTTGTAGGATTTTTCCTCTTTTGACATATAAGGTCAACGAACTTGGGGTTCAAGCTGTGCATACGGGAGGTTTACATACGTGCACTAAAGCGAATGCTTTGCTCCGGTGGTGTGCAATGATGTAAACAAGAGGCTTCTATTTTTATCTTTGGGAAATAGATTGCATGCGTGCAAGGATGGAAGGTTAGCTGGTGTGGCGGAGGTCTGTGCTCTCTGAGTGCTTTTCTAGTTTATATGTCTTCCCCCTCCAATTCACAGAAACTTGATACTTGAATTTACTTATGCTAGAGTAAAATGTAATGCATTAAAAAACATCTTTTGGCATTGCTGTAAAAAAAAAAAGGCGATGAGCTAAGTTTATAACAAAAATTTAAAGAAAATAACACATGCAAATATGAAAATTAAATCAAATGTGGTATATTCCAAGGATATTCTCACAAGACTGTAAGCAAACTGAAGCTAACCTTCACGCACAACCTGAACCCGATGCAGACATAATCTGATTATGTCATTTTGAGGTTGTAAAATAAGACACATAACTGTGCAATATATGCAACAAAATTCTAAGGAAAAGTCTAAGAATGCAAATGGTGGCCAACATGTTTGCAAGGGCACTCAGAAGGTAACACCATCTTTCTCTTGACATTTTCTTGTTGTCTTGTAGGTGGTGCCACTGGTGGGGAATCTTTGTCACGCTCTGGAACAGCTGAAGGTCGGAGGAGGAAAAAGTATGGCCATTTTTTTGTCTTTCTTTTTTTTCCTTTCATATGTGATGGGTGATGAAATATTCCTTCAGATTGTCGCATATAGAAAAAGAGGAATATTTTTTTTTTTAGGTATTTAAGTAAAAATATACATGTCACAATTACCACATCAAATATTGGCAAGAAATATTCCTCTCTCTGTCTATGATATCAAGCTCCTTGTTTGTTGATTTTGCAGAGCAGTCATTTTACAATATTGGTAGGACGTCATGTACGTTCAAGTTCACACGTTCAAGTAGAATATACATGTATACCAGATGGAGGTGAACAATACTAGTAGTTTGAGCCACCTAGATACAGTGACTTCCCGTGGTTGCCTTAATTTACATGCCTGAAATGTACAGAGCTTACTCCTTTCTCATTCGAAATGAGGAGAGTTTAGACTAAGTGATACAATGTAGGTAACAGCTGAAATGAGATAAATGGTACCAGCAGATTAATCACCCACCTCTTACAGAGAACAGCCTCCATGGTTTGATGCAAAGAACAGTGAAAGTGGAAACTTTTGACGCTATTGTAATCCCCTGTGTTAAACTGAGTGAATGTTTTCAACCATGCTGCAAAAATGGCCTCCTTTGGCAATCCCTTTTAGTTGTGGCACAAATGATAAGCTATAACTATCTCAAACAATTCCAGGACCTATTTGGTTCGATTTGAAGTAGCAAGATCAAAACAAAAAAAATGACAAAACATCAAGGTTTATTGTGGTCATATGCCATCATCTTTTCTGCAGGAAGAGCCGCAACAACTCACTGGCGTCCCTGCGGAGTCGTGGCGGCGGGGCAGCCGTGCCCGCCTCTGCCGTCGAGCAGGCCAACTCGTACCAGGAGGTGAACGAGAAGAATGAGCTGCGGGTAGATGTCAGTGGGAAGAAGGGCAAGGGGGAGGAAGAGGATGGCATCCCGGTTATCAGGAGCACCAACCTCCAGACCCCGCAGAAGACCACCGCTCCCGTGTCCATCGAGAACCTGGTGAGATTACATGTTTGTGTCCTCCTCTTTTGGTGCATTTATGCCTATTTATTTATTTACTTATTTTTTTATTCATTTATCTATTTATCTATTTTTTTTTTTTTTTTTTTGGGGGGGGGGGCATCATCGTCATATTGAAATGCGGTGATTGCAAAATATAGTTGAATCCTGAATCACTTTGACATAGACAGCATTTCAAAGCACCAATTCAAACCGCACAAAAAGGCTTGTTTACGATCACTGATTCTCTCTTATGTTTACTGAGGAAGCATAAATGCAAAATCACGTATGCTGCACAGCTCGCTACAATGGGGGTTAATCATTTTTCAACGATGCTGGATGCATGTTTGCGAAATCAGCTTTTTCTCGACCTTGAAAAGATTGATCGTAAGCAGTACGCAGCACACATGCAACTGAATAATCATGACTGGAGTTGAATGTTACTGACGAGTGTGCGCTTCTGTGCACATATTCGCTGGCGGGCAATTCTATTCTGGCAGGGCCTGTACTAGTCAGTCTTGAATGTACCGCGGTGGGCAGCAAATAAGTTCGTTTCAATCGGGCCAATTTTCTCCTCATGCTCGCGGGTCTTAAAAAAGCTCTAGTGCAAATTTGACCAAGATGCAGCATTTCAAAAGTTGATTGTTGGTTTGGATGGTTGCTTCCATGGATTGACATGGTTGGTGATGATGATGATGATGGTGATGAGAATGAAGATGATGGGGATGACGGTGAGGATGATGATGATGATGATAATGATGATGATCTGATGAGAAGGAGGAGGAGGAGGAGGGGGAGAAGGAGGAGAAGAAGAGGGTGATGATGATGATGATGATGATGATGGTAATGATTGTGATGATGATAATGATGATAGTGATGAGGAGGAGAGGATGTTGATGATGATGACGACGATGGTAGTGATGGTGATGATGATGATGATGATATGATGTTAATGATGGTGATGAAGGTTATGATGAATATGATAATGTGGGCACTTAATCTCAACATATGCACAGCATAGGATAACAGAACTGATTTTGAGGATTAATCATGTCAGGACAAGTGTATGTATATAATTTTTTTTTTGTGGACAGTGAAGAGGAAACATCTTTTGGGAACAAAATCTAATCACAGACCAATTCCAGTAGACTTTCGATGTTGAAGTAGTTCAGTCTTCAGCACTGTTGCTGAGTCCAGATTTTCTTGGTATCGACCACTCACAGGGAAGTGCAGCGCTTGCACTTGAAGCCAACGCCGGGAATAACCAGGTGACCGCTCCGGCCCCAGTGGAGACCGCCCCAGACCCGTTGACCACCGTGGATGACCGCAGCCCAGTGGAGGTGTTGACCCTTGAGTCAGAGCCCAAGCCGGGCACGTATAGAGTGGACATGGATCAGCATGATGGTCAGTTCAGCCAGTGCTTCATCACTATTCCCCTTTTCCTAACCACTTCATAGAAAATTATTATCATTATTTTTTTTCACAGAAAATCAAGTCTGAGTGACCATGTTTATCACACATAAACATGAGACAGTTGGATGAATGCTTGTTTGTAATGTGCTCACAGATTAATTACTATTATTAATTTTTAAAGTATGTCCGTTTCTGTTATGCAGAAACATTATTTAATTCTCTCTCAAGAGATTGGATGTCTGTGTTGCATCATTCCCAGTATTCTTCTTCAGCCGTGTGTAAGGTAATTTGGGGGTTTTGCTGGGGACTAGAAAACGCAGCAACTCGTAGTGTCTTAGACTCGTGTTTCCATGTAATTAGTTTGATATGAATAATAACTTTGTTTAGATATCATCTACATTCCTGGGAAAGAAGAAATTAGGCCCTCTTGGTTATTTGAATAAAATATAAAGGTGTTATATACCTATCATTTTACTGCATATGTTGTGTCTCTTGCAGGGGCTAGTGTTGATATACTTATATCATAGTTTTGCTTGAAAAAGCTGCGTGACCATCAAAGTATTCATCCCTCCCTTCATTTTTTTCTCCTTCGTACAGCCAAAGAACTTGACCAGTTGGACGCACCCAGCGCTGTCTTTGTGGAATCCGAGGCCAACGGGATCGACGGCGTCTCCCAGTTCAGCGGCTCCTCCCTACTTGGCGTCGACATGGACCTGCCTGGTACCCCCATCAGTGAGGCTACCACGCAGTCCAGTACCCCGCGAAACAACAGCGGGGCCAGCAGCGCCAACAGTGGGAGGCCACTGCTGTCGACGCCAAGTACAATTCAACTGGAGGACTGTGCAAAGGATCCCATTGTCTAGACCCCCTTCCCTCCCCTCCCCTCCCCCCACCCCTGCCGGGACATGGTGATCATAGAACTTGGAAATTTCAACCCTTATGAAATGACACCGTGGTACCTCCAGATGAGTGTGGACTTCATATATTCTTTTCATTCATCCGCACAGGGATTTCTGTCCTTCGGGAAGTCATCTTGGAAACCTCAAAATTTATCTGGATGATGCATATTCCCACATCTCATGTTGGATTGGAAATCTTTCTTGACGAAGATTTATCATCACGTGTAAGGTTAATGTCCAATGCTTTTTTATTCATCAGTCAAATATTCTTACAGTTACCTTCACGTTTTCCTTCTAGATCAACTCATTTATTGTAGAGAGAAGGATTTTTTGAGTGGTTTTTGGAACAGACAGAGCCGCTCCAACTCAAGAGTCGTTGTGAATGAAAAAAGTCATTTCATCCTGATGATACCAAGTAAAAGTTTTCAAAGTATTTTTCTCTCTCCATCACTCTAGTCTTGCAGTGAATTAGTGATGACCTGTAGCATGTGTGTATAGACCCCATCATCCACTGGTACTAATGGAAGCCAAGTGTATTCGGCATGTTGAATGTGAACATTACTTCTCCTCATTACGAAACAAGAAGCGACCTCCTATGCGCAGAGATATTTTCCAAAGGGACGGAATTGGCAGCCGACGAATTCTAGCAATATCTCGGGCTATTAGGATGGGAAATACTGACAACTGTGTACCGTATATCCTTAGCTAGAATGTCATTATATCCGTTTGTAATGTATGCATGCTTGTCCTGTGTAATTCCTAGCATCAATCACAAACATTTGTACAAGTCACATGAAGGCGTTTTGTAGATAGTGGCTTCTGTGCTTATAGAGAGCGTTGCGAATTCATCCTTATCCTAATTGTCAGATCATATCCTGTCATTTTCATCTATCCTGCATGTTAAGGCACCATAGGGCAGTGACACACTGCATTACATTCTTGTGATTGTCACATGGCATCGCAAAGTGTGAATAGTACACATCAGATTTTCATTCATGTAGTGATGTACATTCAGACTGCCTGAACCTGATATCTGAAGTTGAGTGTAGTTGTCATGTTATTCATGCACGCAGCATTAGAAAGTAATATATTTTTGTGCTTTTCAAAGCAGTTCGACTACTTGAAAGCAGACTTCTATACTCAGCAAAGTTATAGAAAATGTTAAATGTTTGCGAGATTAAAGTTACATTTAGTGGTTGACTGGACAGTACTGCAGTGAGACTGTAGTGCTTTTCAGCCAAGAATCATCAATTCATGAAGTTCACCAAAGATCTACGTAAAGATGGATGAGATATAGCAAGGTGTACGTATAATGCATTTTTCTATCATAGTAGGCAGTGTTACTGTAAAACAGAAGTATTCTTATACTTGAAATTTTGTGAATTTTGCAAGGAGCCAAGATTCGCAAATTTAAAATGCACGCAAAACTTCTTGTCTACGCTACATATATGCATTGAATGTCATAGGCAATTTACAAAAATTTCACACTGTGAAGTGCCGCAGGCTCCAATTCAAGAAAGTGTCACGCCGCAAATATTTCTGATTTTACAGATCTTTTGTGTGACATGCCGCAATGTTCATACAAACTTCTTTTGGAGGCAGCATTCAGTTGTGCTGCCAAGTGACCAGAGCAGGGGCTGGTGAAAAATTGTTGCCATGAAATTGTCAAGACTTTCCTCTGACTTGCAAAATTGTCAGTGCTCTGGTCCACTGACTGAAGAAAATAAAGATTCTTATCTGTGTACCCTTTCAAAACTACAGTATTCAACCCTGACAGAAGTATCGCATCTTTTGATGTTTTAGGATAATGAATATACCTGGAAGCAGATTACTGTAAAAGTGGTTATTTTTGCGCGAGTAATTTTTTTTTGCGCTCGGCTGGGTGAAATGAATTTTACTTGCTTTTAATTCCGCGGAATCAAGACATTTATTAGTGGAACACACAGCATGCAAAATATTTGCATGTTTTTATTTTCGCGCTGGATTCTGGTCGCGCGAAAATGTCCACACCGCAAAAATTTCTACTTTTACAGTAGTACTATGTGGTGTTGAGTGTTCAGATGGCCACTCATGTACTTACGTCAATAGGGAGTTGGACAGGAGTAGCCATATACATTGTACCACGATGGTTATGTTTAAACAGATGCTCTCTTGCACGTTGTTGCTCGTATTTTTTTCCTTTTGTGTGAAACCCCCTCTGATGAGATGTGTAATCCCTAAACAAAATGGACTAGCCCAGCTTTAATGGCATTACATGTTTAATAGGAAGTACGTAACAAGAGTGTTATTTCTTACAAGTGAGCAAAATGTATCTGTCCTTTACGTTAACCTTATTGCAATGTTATAATCTTGACTCGGATAGATTTTCTGCAGAAAATAATTGACATTAATTAGAACATGCCAAGTCCAGTTGGAAAAAAAAACCCAACAACTAATATTTGCATGGATGTGTGTATGACTGTAGATAACCGATAATAAGTTATCAACATAGTGTATTGTATGATGTTTCTGATTGACACAAGATGAAACTTGACTGTGTGTACTGCTGTAAAAATGTATGACCCATGATGATTTCTATTGATTGCACCCGTGTTCTGAGTGAGTGGACGGGTGCGAGAGCATATCCTCCGGCTTTTTGTCGGGGTGCAAAGCCAAGCATCAAACTCATTTCGAACAGGTAAATCTACTGTATATAACCCTCAGAGCTTGTACATACTGATTATCAAAATAAATTGCAATACCAAGGAAAAACAAAGGTCTGTGCGGTGAGTAATTTCTTGCATTGGAGATTGGATGTTGAATGATACTTTCCCTGTTGATGTTAGTGGCATGGCATTGAGATATTTTCATAATTGTGACCCTGCACCACAAAACCAACATAAGTCGCCAGACATGGATTTTTAGTTCAGGACAGATTCTCAAAGAGCAGACTTTAAGCTTTAAAATGATGTATAACTCAATTCAAGTGGACTCTCCTAACCTGTCTAAATGTTAGAAAGAAAGCACATACCCTGGAAATATGTATACTGAGAAAACGGGCTCTGAAGTCTTAGCTATGCTCTCTGTTTAGAATGGGACAAAAAAAGGATGTAAAACTCCATAGCAACAACAATGAAGGGATTATCAGATTATGCTGATATTAAGCAAGCTCTATTAACATAGTCTACCCATGACTAATACCAACTTTCAAAGCAGTAGGATCATCATTTCAAAATTATTAGAGTTGAAAGTGAAGAGTGTGTGAAGAGTTTTGAAGAAATTGAGGAATGTAAGACATACCTTATCACACTATACTCTGCAAAGAGGTGTTCTAGAAAAACTGCTAAAAACACAATTTCCCATTCGTTTTATGATCCCACACGAGTAATGTAGAAGAATTGTTCTTTCAGAAAATATGAAAAACACAAAACTGATTACAGTAGTTTGACTCATTCCACCTATTTTTAGTCCTCGTGTAAAATCAGGGTGTGCGACTTTTTGTTGGCTTTGTGATGCAAGGTCAAAATTGTATGATGGTCAAACTCCCAAGAAAACAAGGAAAAGTAGAAATTACGCGGTGCGTAATATATGTCCCCGCCAGAAGTAGCATTTTGTAGCAAAATGTACAATATAGGTAAAAAATCAAGGTCAAAGGTCAAAGAAGTCAAAGGTCAAAATTCTGTGTAGAAGTTTTGAAGCCCTCACCTAGTGCCATCACATAAAGCAAACGGAATCGAAATCAGGTTAGAAATGGCGAAGGAGTAGCATTTTGTAGCCAATGTACAACAAAATGTAGGTCAAAAATCAAGGTCAAAGGTCAAAGAAGATAAAGGTCAAAATTCTACGTAGAAGTTTTGAAGCCCTCACCTAGTGCCATCACATAAAGCAAACGGAATCGAAATCGGGTTAGAAATGGCGAAGGAGTAGCATTTTGTAGCAAAATGTACAATACAGGTAAAAAATCAAGGTCAAAGAAGTCAAAGGTCAAAATTCTGTGTAGAAGTTTTGAAGCCCTCACCTAGTACCATCACATAAAGCAAACAGAATCGAAATCGGGTTAGAAATGGCGAAGGAGTAGCATTTTGTAGCTAATGTACAATATGGGTCAAAAATCAAGGTCAAAGGTCAAAGAAGTCAAAGGTCGAAATTCTGTGTAGAAGTTTTGAAGCCCTCACCTAGTGCCATCACATAAAGCAAACGGAATCGAAATCGGGTTAGAAATGGCGAAGGAGTAGCATTTTGTAGCAAAATGTACAATACAGGTCAAAAATCAAGGTCAAAGAAGTCAAAGGTCAAAATTCTGTGTAGAAGTTTTGAAGCCCTCACCTAGTACCATCACATAAAGCAAACAGAATCGAAATCGGGTTAGAAATGGCAGAGTAGCATTTTGTAGCTAATGTACAATATGGGTCAAAAATCAAGGTCAAAGGTCAAAGAAGTCAAAGGTCGAAATTCTGTGTAGCAGTTTTGAAGCCCTCACCTAGTACCATCACATAAAGCAAACAGAATCGAAATCGGGTTAGAAATGGCAGAGTAGCATTTTGTAGCAAAATGTACAATACAGGTCAAAAATCAAGGTCAAAGAAATCAAAGGTCAAAATTCTGTGTAGAAGTTTTGAAGTCCTCACCTAGTGCCATCACATAAAGCAAACGGAATCGAAATCGGGTTAGAAATGGCGAAGAAGTAGCATTTTGTAGCAAAATGTACAATATAGGTCAAAGGTCAAGGTCAAAGGTCACAACTGAAATTTGGTGTAGAAGTTTCAAAGCTCCCATGTAGTGCTATCATATAAAGCAAACAGAATAAAAATTGGCTCATAAATGACAGAGAAGTAGCAAATTGAAGATTTTGATCACACATGGACGCACACACGGACAGACAGACACACGGACACACGGACACACACACGTACGGAGCCCGTTTCATAGTCCCCTGCTCGAACTCGTTCGGCGGGGACAAAAATCATTCTCACACAAAGTAGGAAACTGATGGTGTATACTGGTATGCATTCCACAACAGAAAGAAGTTGACCACAAAAACACATCTTTCAGTTTCAATACAAAATGTAGATTTTATTTCTGGAACAAGTCCTAAAAGTGGCAATGTTGCTACATTTAGAACACTAAAGACACAATAAATCTTGCCACATTTGGTCCCTTAGATTACATCAACTTTTTTTTTTTAAATTGTTTTAACAGAGTAATAACAGTGGTACACAATTTATTTGGCAATGCCAATACAAACCATAAAACATGTAGCAATGTGTATACACAATTGACAACCATGCATACTGTACAAGGCGAGCTGCAGTTTCAGTAAAACAATTTCAATTTATGAACTATACAATAGACTAACAAACGTAGAACGGGACACACAGAAGATCAACTTACTGCAGACTCTAGTAATACTCAAGACGATGACAAAGGGAATATACTCTGTAATCACAATACAATCATCAACATTTAAAGGACAAGTCTACCTTCATATACATAAGGATTGAGAGAATGCAGCAATATTAGTAGAACACATCAGTGAAAGTTTGAGGAAAATGGGACAATCCGTTCAAAAGTTACGAATATTTTAAGTATCTCTGCAGTCACTGCTGGAAGAGAAGACTACTACAGTGCATGATGTCACATGCGTACAACTATATAAGGAAAATAAAAAGAGAATTTCACAAAACTTTACTTTTTGAATGAAGTGCACATTTCTTCGACTTGCTACTGACGTATGTTAAGGGTAATATTATTCCCCCTGCCTTCTGAAAGAGAGAAGTCGAGTGTTCTTTAGTTATGCGAGAAAAATGGAAATATGTTGAATTTTCTTTATTCTTTCTTTATATCGTTGTACTCATGTGACATCACAAGCTATAGTAGTCTTTTCATCCAGCCGTGACTTAGCAGAAACTTCAAAAATTCATAACTTTTTAACGGATTGTCCGATTTTGCTCAAACTCTCACTGATGTGTTCTACTAATATTGCTGCATTCACTCAACCCTCATGTCTATGAAGGTGAACTTGTCCTTTAACATTCAAGACAATGTAAAATAGAATATAATCTGTAATCACAATACAATCATCTCAACATTTCCAATTTCTCCCAATATGCTACTGGCATTACAAAAATGCATTACAGTATTCCCCTGTATAGTATGGGGTTTCTCTTTTGATTATAAAAAAGCTTCCCATTTTCCACTTCAAGCAGAGTAGAGATGAAAATTAATTCCAGCAATAATAAGCTTTCTTCCCATAAGAGGGATATCAGTTTTTGAGTATACATGTACATGATCTCAAATCTTGGAAACCAGCTCAGACACAAACCCATTTTGTGTGATAGCTGAGGTGTTCACCAAAACATTGCTCTTTACAAAGAAAACAACAACAAGAAGAACCAACCCCCCCCCCAAAAAAAAAAGACAACAACAACAAAACCAAACCAAAACACAGGTTAGTTTGTTGCAAGACACATTTTGTACACGATTGGTTCATTGACTAAAGCATGAAAAACTTTGAAAAGAAAGGTGGCGCATGACCAGTCTGATGAAGTACATGTACATGCATGTTTACATGATCAGAATTTAAAACTATCTTCACATTGGCAACAATAAGAGCACACACAGGACATCTATGTTTGTAGAAAGAGTGTACTTATTTTTACAACTGAGTGGTATAATGCCTTTCATATTACAAACTGATAATTTCTTTATTTGCAATTTCTAACCGGCATGTTACAATATCATAGTAAAATCTTACAAAGAGTACTCTACTTGCAATCTCTGTATGGTTTCAGAAGAGAGCTGATACGTAGACCCGTAACATCAAATTTCTACTAGATTGTACTAGCTCCACACTGACATGTCAGCTTACACACTACTTGTGTCCAGTATGCTGTAAGACCAGTAATATTCCCTTGCATGAAACTTTGGGGAATTTCGCGAGGAGCCAAGATCCGCGAAAGCAAGATGCATGTGAAAGCGTTTGTCTACACAATGTGCTGAATGCCAGTGGCGATTCGGGAAAGTTTCATGCCCCGAATGTTTCTGTATTTACAGTACATACATGTATTACTCCCCGTCGAACGAGAACAATCACAAGAAATCGACAGGATCTATAATGAACCTCCTGCAACAACAGTACGAAGCGACTTCTTGTTATACTTGTGTCAGTGAAGTCTTTTCGGCATGATGTATGGGAAGTCACTAACATCAGACTGAATTTGAAAACAATGTAATAATAGTGACTGTGATAATCATCATTACCCCCATTACTATCCCTCCCACCAATACCACCTCCCCAATATAATCATCAATACCATCATTATCTCAGTCATCATCAATTATCATCAACATCATCATCACCGCCATCACCATAATCATCATCATCATCACCATCATCATCATCATCATCATCATCAGTGCATTACACCTTAGTGAATGAGAACAATCACAAGAAAAGTCATGGTCACCTTCTCATTGCAGTTATTCTATTTTGTAATCATTATCATCAATATCACCATATCATCACCACTATTATCATTCCACATCACCCTCGTTTGACTGGGCGATATCTTTTTATGATACTGAGTGTTCTTGGCAACTTGGCAAGGATGGTATGAACATAAATCAAATGGCTCCACCGAGAGATGGCTCCATGGGTTGTATAATTAGGTAAGCAACAAGGATAGAAGCAGCTGCTACACATAGCAGAGACTCCATAACCTCTCTTATACTAGAGGGAATTCTCCTATTTTGATTATACCTGCGTAAAATCTTCCACTGTAGCCATGCATCTCCTCATTAAGATGTATTTTCTCCTGCTTAAAATTTAGCTCTCTCTCTTACCAAACTTTAGTTTTTTTATATATGCTGAAAAATAGGACTAAGAGAGCACTATAGAACATCTCTACAGCCCTTTAGCTGACCTTGGGTGCAGGGGATGATGTGCTTTGCGCTTTTGATGTCAGCAACATAATATCTAGGCATGTTTGCGTTATCAGAGTCTCCAGTTTGCTAGGGGGTTAAGGCAGGTCCCTGGAGAATCTTCAGTTTAAAGGATACTTGGGGTTGGAATCTCTGATAACAAAGTCATTTCAGACTGAGACTGAAACCCTAAACATGGCACAACAATTGGTAGTACTCGCATGAGCAGACATTAGAGGAGCTCAAGAAAGAGCAGCAAGGGTATAAACCTCCCAAACACTTTTCGTTATTTCGCATTACAAGGAAGTGGCCATTCTAAATGTTATCTGGGAGCTCACTAAAAGCTTGCCATAGTATTCAATTCTCTCATGACATAAACCATGGATCCTGGTACTGTAACAGGGATTGAGATGGAATTCCCAGTTTTGTATGAACAATACGCGATGTATGAAAATATGAATGCAGGCTTGTCTCATCATCATTTTCCAATATGCCTAAAATGAGCAAAATGTGTGCCCATCCAATCAAACTTGGGTTTAGATTCACACCATGGACTTTTGCATATCCATTTTGCCACCATTAACAACAGCACCGAAGCGCTGAATTTAATTTCTTGCGCCATAGGGGGAAGAAAAAGGGATGAGCACGTAGCAGCAAAGTACGAGAAATATACCAAGGCTGCACTGGAGTTTGCTAGGAATACTCTACCTACTTGCAACATTATGCAGGGCAGTCACAGGGGTGGGGTGGGGGTATTTACTACAATCTCTGTGGACAAGCTAACAAGTTTAACCGTGTATGTGATATCGCTCAAATTTATAGCTATAGTGCCTGGGATATGCTGATACACAATTTCCTCTCGCTTCTTTGGCTTTTGTTTCCACAACTGATATTTGCTCAGTCCTCGATTGCTGACATGCGAGTCACGCCTCTGGCAAAAGGCTTGGGCATCCACGCGGAGTTGCCATCGATAATTAGAAAAAGCACACGCATGAATTATCAAAACTCAATTCGCCATGTTACCGAAACTGGTCTTATATAGAAATACCGGTAAGCTTTACATGCAAGAGATTGATCAAATACGTTTTTCACTCCATTGTACAACACCGACACAGCACAACAGCGATACAGAAGTCAAGAAATGTGTAAATAACTTTGTGAGGAATTAAAAGGTGGAGCATTGCAGAAACCACTGAATAGAAATACATACAACATGCACTAAAGGCACTGAAGAAGTGTAACACAGCAGAAAATAAAGAATGCAAAGGCACGTATATCAATTACAACATACACATGCATATTGCCAGTCATTGCTCAAAATGACACACAAAATAATGGAATGAAGATATTACAGCAATGTACCAGATAATTACTATAATTCATACAGCACAGACATCTGCTATGAGTTTCATTGATAAAATACGATTCCCAAATGTCAAAGTAAATTTTTCATCCTGTATAAGATGAGAATTTCAGTAATATCCTGCAGAGTGTGTGCTCTTTTTTTTTCTTTTTTTCCTCATTTCACGTCGATGCAACGAAATCCCATTTCATTCCAGTACTGGGATTCTATGCATCAATCTTGGAATGCGCCCGATCTCCACGACGCAATATTTACAATGCATGATTTGACAACAGAGCCACACATAATGCCTGGTGTACATTCAAATACAGACATATAGTTTTATTTACACATTTACGTGGCTATTTTAACTCATCTAGTTGGCTATTCACCAAAGTTAGAAGATAAAGAATACAAGGGAAATTTTCATACACTTTAGCACCAAGGACTAGTAAAGGTCACAGGTCAAAGTAGTTTTGTATGACTAAAGAAGATCTTGCCAACCAAGAAAAACAAAATAACAACCTTTAAGTGAATGAAGAAAATGAATGTGTGCTGGTGATTGCTCAGTTGTGCAGTTAGCACTTCAAGGTTGTAGATGACAAAGATGAAGAAGAAAAAAGGGAGGACAAAGATGGAGAAGAGGAGAGGGTGAAGAAGAGAAAGAAGAAGATGAAGAACTGAATAAATATTGACATCTTTTTTTTTTCTTTTTCTTTTTTGCATCAAAGTGAAGAAGAGTGTGTGACATGTATTGTCTGAAATTCATCAGTTGTCACCACCTCCTTCCGGATTGAATGAATAGGGAAGGGCACCTGTTTTTCCCACCTTAACCACAATATTCCAACCTTTGGGGCTGCATCCCATATTAAGTACAAGTAGGTATGTCTTTGTTGCGATGCCACTCATGCGTGACAATGCCTTTGACAAAATCGAGTAGAAGGTAGTGACATGGAACCTGATGTAATATGTCCATTCGTGATCTGTGGCATCCGTCAAATGCCATACGTCTATGAAGACATCAATATTGCAGCAGTGTAAGATTGCCAACAAGATTTCAGCCAAAGCATCACTGTACACCGCAGCACAGGCGGGACAACATCTTCATCAAAACAGACGACATACATGTATAACACAAACAAAGCAAATATAAAAGGAGAAAAGATACATAATATATTTACACAAGGATTTAAAATCTCTCTTAGATACTCTCATCTGATAAAAGAATTTCTGGTATGCTATTCCTTAATGATTCTTACAAGCCTATAACGGCTTATGAATTATGACACATTGCAAATTTACTCAAACATTATTGTATTACAACGTATTACCTGATGTCACGATTGCCCATAACATTTAGGGCAGCGCACATTGTCACAGACAAAGTGAAATCATGTCAAGGCCAAAGTACATTTCTACCAACAAATTTACTTACTGCAGAAACGAGCTAAACTTTGCTCTAAATATCTTGACAATGCGGCGATTCCCATACATTCTTACCCATCTAAACTAGTGAGATCAAAATCAAAATGGCAAAAAAATTGCTAAACCTGTAAATACAGTAGGTTACTACGTGCCTATGTAGATAGACAACCTGTACCTGAGACTTTTGTGACTGCTTTGATGTGCTTGTCCCCCATCCCACAAAAAAGAGAGAAAATAAATACATACGCAGTTAAGAATATAAACAAAAATTATATGAATTGTTGAAATGCTGACATTTAGGTTAATCTTTTATTCCACACAAAACGGTAACCTATGCAATGTTGTCCTTGAAATGGAGAAGATGTGTTATATCTAAAGATCTAGAGTCAACACCAAAAATTATTTTCCATGGATTTCCCAGACAAGACAAAGGACCTGCAATACAAATGACATGCATAACATACACCGAGACAGCTGGAAGAAGACTAAGTAAGATTTGGCAGGTTTCCATACAATTGCAAATATCAACAAGGCCACATTTGTACATTCAGAACACCAGCAACAAAAGGGGTGTTTCCATTCATTGTTCAAATCCGTCAAAATTCTCCGTCCAGAACGAATCTGAACGTGAGGCACACACGAGCCCCACAAAACTGTCATTCATCCGTAAAATCAGACGTCACAAGAATAAGAAATACTCAATCCACTCTGGAATGGAAGGACACACCTCATGTGGTGCATGCAACATTTAACCCTTTCTGCTCTCACCTTTTTAAAACTCCACTGAATTAGCGTACAAACAGGTCACCTATTATAACGACAGCGTTGCGATTGTAACAGCCATTTGCAATGCATCGTGGGATGCCTCCCAACACAATAATCCTCATTTTGGCTGAAATTTACTTTTAATCTCCTAGTGAACATGTAGTAAAAACATCTGACTCTTCAAATTCCGTAACTCCCTTATCTTACATCATATTTCAATGGAACTCTTGCCATCCTGTTTGTGCAATTTTATGTCATTCATTAAAATCAATGTGAATATGGCATGGAATAGCACTCTGAGAATTCACTTTGAAGATGGCACAATTCAGGCAAAATCTCTCGTTTCTCAACAGTCAAATCCTGCGGTCGTCTCATCCGAGCACTGCCAGATGCCAATCACCAATTTACAAAATGATGATGATCAAAGTTGATGGATCTCAAAACATGCTTTGCAAAAGAGCGGGGGTTAATACCTGATACGAGTTGAATTCAAACCCCCGACTTTGCAGCTTCTCTTCTAAACAAAGAGCACCACATAAGTTTAGTCATCATTTCCTTTCTCAGTGTCTGCACCATCTCCCAACGAGGAGCACCAATAACAATCAAGGCTGCAAGGTTGATTCCCCTCTCCTCCATCTGCAAAACGCAGAAATTTTTGCGGTACATCAATTTCCGCATATTTCGCGCCACTTCTGGCTGGTGCGAATTCTAAAATACTGCGAAAACATCTTCACAATTTTCTTTGCACATTGCGAATGGGTTGACAATATTGTGCAGTGCGAATTCAACAACCCGCGAATATGTTTTTGAGCCGCTCAGCACGAAAAATTAATCATGCAAAAATATTGACGTTTACAGTCTATCCTCTTTTTTTTTTTCTTTTTCATCACCCCCATTCTGCAGTGGCTCCTATTCACCCATCTTCCCCAAACTGGGGGCCAGACCATAGATTTTCCCCATCCCTCTCTTCCCCCAGTCATACAACCTGCCCTCCACAGGGGGTGGGGCCAGAAGTCAACGATGCTGATGTGACTACCGGTAGATGTTTCACCTCTCAACTGGAGTAGCTAGACCTCCTGGAAATGTAAAGAGTAATATTGAGAAGTTAGAAATGCTGCAAAAACAAACAAACACAAGACTTTTGATAAGGCATTTATGAACTCAGTCAAAAGACTTAACAAATATATTTCGTTTCTTTTTCAGGGGGAGGGGGAATGAAAAATGGGGGTTCCTTGTGCACTTCCTGTGGTCCTATCCCAGTGGTCTTGGGCCTGGTTTATAGGTGTGCCTTGGTTGGTAGGATTAATCATTAGGCAAAGTATAATGTTTCCTCCATCCAAATACTGTACATAATTACTTTAGTGACATAACTGACTTGACTGAGAAAGTTGACAATTCTCTTTCATTTTGTCAACTACAACAGAACCAAGGAAGCAAACTCTCAAAAAGTTTATCGTTCTAATCTTCATCTTGTTTAACCATTTTTTTGGTTCTTTATTAGATTATTCCAATGATCCAATATAAATAAGGGCAAATGATGTTGATCATCCAAAGATACACATTATCTCTCAGCATGTACATTTATGGCCCATAACAGCGTGTTTCAGATAGAAGGCACAAAAAATACCCTTTTCTGATATTACTCACACCACCCTACTGAGACCAGGATCCCATTCTGAAACTACTCCTTTGGAAAGTTGTCATGCCAAATATTTCGGGAAAAGTAAGAAAGCACTAGTTTCTTTCATCGTGTGCTCATTCGTAAGGCATTCTCTGCATGGGTGAAGGCTTCTTTTGCAATTGCATGGTCTGGAATTGATGAGTCTCAAGAGAGGCAGGGGTGCGGTAGGGAAGAGTGTTTTTTTTTTTTTTTTTTTTTTGTCCTGCTCTATGTGCTTAGAGGTCCCAACTATCCTGTATGTTCTCCACCTATCTCAGATATCACATGCTCCTTAGTAAAATGATGCTAAAAGAAACTAGAAATTATAGACATTATACAGTATCATCTACACATAACATGCCTTTGTTTGCCATGCTGCACCCCAACTTTTCGTTGACAGGTACATGTATCAAAATTGACAACTTTAATAGCAGATGTTGGCCAATATCTCTGCAGTCAGCTACTCCTACATATTCTGTCCTTTAGGATGGAATTACATCACAGTGGCAGATCCAGGGGGCGCCTCCCTTTATTTTTTTGCTAAAACAAATGTGCCCTGCCTTTAATTTTGTAAAGGTGCCCCCCTCCCCCCTCCCCCGCCCCTTTGCAGAATTCCTGGATCCGCCCCTGCATCACCTACTCAAGCAAGTAATAGCTCTTTAAAGATTTTATGTGCTTTGAGTGCTGATTAACACAAAAACAAAAACAAAAACAAAAACATAGCACTGTTCAGATTGTCAAAAGTCTCTAACACAAAAAGGGCTAATCACAGAATGAAGAAACTGACCTTCACACCCCATCCAATAGACTAATTGACTGGTTCACGTTTTAGCCCTGTACTCTTCTGAGCATGAAATCATAACGGCAGTGTGTACCGTGTGTAACTGAGAGTACTTGAGAAGACTTGGCGTGGAAGCATCAACAAGGCTTGCATGTACTATTCATTCTTAAAGCTAACCTGATGAGCTGTTGGATTTTTTTTTTTATGTCTTCATACATCTTCTTTTTTTTTCAAGCACCTTAGTGGGGAAGAATTATTTTTGACATGCATCAAAATTGTTTGACAGGTCTCTATTAGCCCCACCTGAACAAAGCGGAAGACTTCTTTCTCGCAAGAAACAAGTTTTCTCGCAAAAATGAATACAAATAAATGAATAAATAGCAGGGGATGAAAAAACAAAAAGATGGAAACATCATGCTCAGTCCCTTCACCATTAATGTCAAGGGAAAAAGACAAAACAAATAAAAACAACTGCATCAAAACGGCTGAATCTATAAGATATGAGACAAAATGAGGCAAAATGTGTAAATGTGAGCAGTGATGAAGATGACAAATAAAGTGATGGCATTCCCATTCGTTATGTACCATGATCGTGGTGACAGTGACATGTTTTAAAGTGAATAGCGTGGCGTAACCTACCGGCGGTACTGGCTGCCAAAAAATCACCATGTGATTGAAGAAGAAAGTTTTTTAAAAAGATGCATGATTTGTATCCATATGTAAAAATTACTGGAGGATGATTTCACAGCTGACAGCACTTTTCAGCCTCATACGTAATACATATATCCCCTTGGTGTGGATTTGTATCACTGTTGCACAGGCTGAAATTTGATTAGCACTTTTGGGCAATTTGCCAGGAATAGTATGAACAGCATATTGGATTAGATTATGGTTAGTAATAGTAGCAAGATCATATTACAGAATGCTCATACTGGCAATCCACAGACTGTGCTGTGGCAGCCAAGAATGACCAGGGTCAAAAGTCATCCAAACCTATAAACCATTTCCTGACGATTTTGAAAATATGTCATCCTGAGGGATGCATTATTGTAATTGTGGCTTAAAAATTGGGGTGTGTATCACCAATATTTATGATTTGGATTAATTTACCTGGATTTTGATTCTCAGAGTACAGCAAGTAATTTGGTGCACCCATTATCATAGTGAAACATGTTGGAAAGTAGAGAAGTGTTAAAATACAGCTTTCCATGGGTTAGTCTTGAAATTTGATTTTAAAAAAAAAATCTAAGCTTTTGGGTGGACCTGACATATAGGCTTGGGCCATCTGTCGCTGAAGTTTCTACATCTATCTCACCTCTCTACTCCTGACATTTCTTTTCTCGATGGCAACTTCCGGCTCCTTCTCCACCTTCTCTGGTGGGGCATTGCCAGCAGCAACATCCTCCTCCTTTCCCCTGGCAATGGTATCGCCCTCGTCTACAACATCCACAACATCCTTAAAGGGGTCATTCTCTTGAGGTGCCTCCCCATCTTCTAAATTCATGTCCTCGTCACCTGGGGCAGGAATCCCTGCAAGATCTCCTTCGTTGTCACGTTTTACATTCTCCTCCTCCTCCTCCTCCTCCTCCTCTCCTCTGGCAATGTCCAACACCCCCGGCTCATCTTCCGCTTTCCTTGCTCCACCTTCTTCCTGAATGTCCCCTACCTCCAGCTGGTCATTGACCTCCATGCCCCTCCCATCTTCTTGCTCTTCCACGTTGTTCCCGTCCCCCGCCCCTGCCCCTTCCCCCTCTCCTTCCCCTCCCTCCTCCTCCCTATCCAAGTTCCCTCCATCGTCCCCTCGCCCTTTCTTCTTCTCCTCCCTCCGGCGATCCCCTGGGCTCTCTTGGTGGTCCTCGTTTTGGGCCTGGTTCAGGACTCTCTGCTGGACACCGGCCAGGGCGTGGTCAAGATCGGGTTTGAGGAGGGCATCTTTATCCCCTGCATTTAGGAGCCTATCCACCGGCTGCAATCAAAGTAGTATGCGTGTCAACATGGGGAGGAGATGTTCAGGGCTATCATTAACCGTAGAATGCAGGGATGTGTATCTTCAATAATTTTCTCCTTCTTTACATTTTTGCCAAGGGTATATTAAAATGGTCAAAAATGTTTTGCCTTACTTTTGTGGAAGTCTGAATATATACAAGTGATGAGAAGTCTTTTAAGGGAACCTATTAAGTATTACAGTCAAAATTATTGCAGTCAAAGTAGAAATGTTCAAGTTCAAGTTCCTACATTTTATTCACACGCAGGAACAGACTAACCACCTGGTCTGTTTATTTTTTTAGCTTTTGAAATTGTCTAGTATCTTGCACCGCATTAGGAAGAATGTAACACCCTCAGATAAAAAAATCAAATGAGTTTAAGATGAATGATGGAAATAGTGGATGATTGGTGTGTATTAAACACAATAGGTGATGGATGTACAACTGTACATGTATGTTGACAAATGATTAAAATACAACTCTTCTTTGTGAAGAGTTTGTGAGACACCCACTTCACACACCTGATATTTGAAACGGTGCTAGAATTTAACCTGCACAAAAAAGATCTAAACTCAAACCTTTGTATAAACACCAACAGTATGGTTTAATCTGTCCTCAAAATCAGAATAAAGTAATATCATGCAAAAAATTCCAATCATGCAGACAGGTATCACACTTTCATTCCAAAGTAATACACTACCCATCAGCAATATTTCTGTCTCGTAGCCTTTTAAAACTTTGAAATCTCAATAATGGAGTCCCATTTTTTTTTTCAATGGCAGAGAAACTTCATAGGATTGAAGAACCAAAAGATTATTTTGCGACAAACTTAACT
This sequence comes from Diadema antillarum, assembly GCF_040938485.1. Classification (NCBI taxonomy): domain Eukaryota; kingdom Metazoa; phylum Echinodermata; class Echinoidea; order Diadematoida; family Diadematidae; genus Diadema; species Diadema antillarum. The sequence continues at coordinate 43,771 of NW_027272737.1, forward strand.
TCAAAGTGTTATAGAATAATGCCCACAAGTGTTGATGAATGTTTCCATATGTACATAGAAAATATCCATGTTACTTAAAACAAATGTCTATATAACAACAGAGAGGGGAATTGGAAAATTGACATTACATACAAATGTCTAACTTATATAACATAAGTGGCAAAGACAGACCCTTGGTAGTAGAATAAACCCCTCATCCCAACTAATATATGAAAATTTAACGTATAAGAATAAAGGATTTTATCTTTTAGAGATACAGAAGTCTAATCACAACTATGATCAGTCTACATTCCACGAGAAAAGACAATAAAAATCAAACCAAGCATTTAACCCAGCCCAAGCATAAATATAGGAAATGAAAAGAAAGACCCGAACATACAGAATCTGCATCATAAATTGCATGTCCTCGAAGCCAAAGAAAAAGTTTTGAAATTGGACAAACCTGCTACACATTCAACAGCTGCAAAGGAAACACATAAAGAAAAGCTTTTGCTTGTGAACATACGCATATATATAGATGCTGCACATATACACACATTTGCTTCGCAGGAGCACATGCACATTGTAAAAGTTTTCTCTCACTAATTAACCTGCTTTCTTCTTATTCAACTGTAAACCTGCCCCCCCCCCCCACCCCCAAGTATTTTCTGTGGGAAGGAAACATGCACATCAGTGTTGAAAGTGCATGTCTGCGTAATATTTAAGTCAGCTTTTGTAAACAGAATAAACTCAGGTGAACTGAATGGAACAGGTTTCATCAGATTTGGACCAAAAAATTTAAAAGTCACAGAATTTTCCAGAGCTTCTATTTTTCCTTTCACAAATCAGTAAATTTTCATTGCAAAGAACAAAATTAAATTGGCACATCACCTCACTAGTCTCTCATTGCACTTTATACAAATCAGGGAATAATTTTCCTGGTATCACATTGCAATTTGCTATGCATTTTTACACCACTGCTACACCAACTAACTTTTGTGTAGCAGTTTTCTTACATAGAAGTGTACAGGATATCATTGAAGATATTTTCCACCAGCTGAAATTGCTAATCAAATTTGAGTTTGAAAATTATTCCCTGCAAATCTTCACTAAATTTCTCTCTCTGTTTTTTCAAATGTGAAATTACATTATATCACTGCAAATAAAAACCACATGTATTCTTGAAGGTAGTCTCACTGGATATCAGCTCCAAATTGAACACCCGAATTTATAATTTTCATTTCTTGTGCTTCTTTTGTGAGGATATCAACATGTCATGGTCCTCTGTGTGTTGACTCACCAGTAGCTGGGCCAAATCATTTGAGAAATAAAAAGTCATCTATATTTACTCATGCATTTTCCCTAAATATCTAGGCACACTGACAAGCATTAAGAAAAAAAAAAAACATCTATAGACTAAAAGCACAATGCTCAGGCATAAAGTAGTCATTCAGTCATTATCACTTACAATGCTTTTCGTTAGTATTTCATAAATAGCTTTCAATCACAATTGATGGATATTAGTTTGAAGAAGCACTGCAAAACAAGCAAAAAAAAAAAAAAAAGATTGTAGAAATTCTTGAAGCCCATAATCACTATACAACCATGGATGGATGACTTTGTTCTTGACAACAACATCAGCGGCAACCTCTTCAACTCAATGAGTTTCAGTGCATCATTGTTTTATTTTTAGTTCAATACGAAGCCAGTTTTGCAATTCTGAATGAGTCAAAAAGGAATGACTCATATGCAAATTTCTCAGATTCCTTGTTTTGTTTATGTTCAAATATCAAGTATTTCTGGTATTTACACACTGCAAGGTCAGAAATTGCAAGCCAGCATTTCCGGCACAATGTAAATAAAAGGCTGTTTTAAACACATTACAAATGCACCATCCTGAGTGTATGCAATGAAGCAAGCATATAGATCGCCAACCAAAAATAGTAAAATACAGCGAAGAGGGAAAATAAGAGAAGGTATGAAAAATGACATGGACACAGAGCAAAGAGGAAAATAGTAAAGCAATCACATCACGACGGTCTATGAAGTCTAAACTTAAAACACACACACACACACACACACACACACACACACACACACACACACACACACACACAATAGGGCTAGGAAATTAGCAGAAAGCATATCTATGCACCAAGAGCTAGATTTGGGACAGAGCTGCATGGGACATTGTACTTCAAGCACTCACACTGTCATGCAAAACATCAAGATATATATCAGTATGTGGTCCACTCTCCTACATGATACAAGGATGCCAAGTTCAAAAAATTTTTATGAGTGAGATTTTCATGACTCAGCATCTCGGCGCGCGAATGTGCGCGCGAGCAAGGGTGTGGAAGGGGGTTTTCCCCCCTGTGGTCTCCCACGGTAGGGAGCTTTTTCAATTTTTAGCGATCAGGTGCATACTTAAGTGACTATTTTTTACTTATTTTGAAAGACAAAATGGAAATATACCTTCAATTGCAACTATCGCTTTAATCTTTTGAGCTATGCTCATTATTATAGGCCCAAGTTGCAGACTTCGCCCGATGCGTGAGAAAAATGGGTGCCATGCGTGAGATCGTGAGATGGCCCCTGAATGCTTGAGTCTCACGCAGAATGCGTGAGACTTGGTAGCTCTGCATGATAATGTGATAGAAATATCTCACACCTGAACTAGATCTTGAGGAAAAAAAAAACAACAACACATGTGTAATGTTGTGGAAGATTATTTCCATAATGACAGCATTATTTGACGAGACATGTCAACTTGCATCTTTTAAAAAAAAGAGTTGTAGGTCATACCTTGCTATCATCAATACTGTATACGCTGTTATTTTCGCGTACAGATATTTTCGCGAATGACGAGGCCATAGACATTTTCGCGAGATGTTGCCTTCGCGAATTGACGCAAACGCTTACATTAATGCGCTATTAACAGGGCGCATGGAGACATTTTCGCGTGTTGTTAAATTCGCGATCCAAATGTGATTCGTAAAATTCGCGAAAATAACAGCTTATACAGTAGACCATTCCTGTAATATATCTGTATGATTTATGGACGCTTCTTTTCTTTCCTACAGCCTAGTAGTGAAGTATTTCATGAACTTGCTCCCTCCTGTTAAGTTACACAGGCAAGAATTCACTTCTTGATTGCTACGTAGGGCAAGCCTCTGGCAAGCTTTGTGGTTGTTAAGGCAATTTTTAGTGAATAAAGCATGCACAGAATTTGATTACTAATACAGAAGCGGTCTATTGACATGCAGTCACTGCAAGATCTTTTAAACATGCATTAACTCCCATACCACACTTTCTGTTACATAGATTTGCAAATGGCCACTTTACCAGTGTATTCTACTTTATGGATATCTTTCCTCAAGGACTTAGTACAGTACCAAGTTTATTCCACTCCCTTGTACATGTATTCAGTGTATTTCAATACTCCAAATGTAGGCCTACTTTGTATGGATCAGTTGTTGATATGTCAGGCATGCCACAGGTAAGCTTTCTAGTTAAGAAAAGTTTCAATTAAATAAAAGTATGCATACAATTTGAGTATGTAGACAACTGTAAACTAGTCTATTGATGGCTTGTCTTTGGGTGTACAAGGTTGATTTCAGTAGCGAACACGTAGCAAATGTTGCATATCCACAATGCATGTCTTCACACGGTTTCTGTTGATAGCATTGTAGTTAATAGCAACTAGCTGCTTCACTTACGTACATTCCAATTCATGACATATTTCTATTTTTGGCTCCAAGGACAGAGTTGCGAATGTTTTCCAGCCACCTTGCATACTCAGTGGTTCATGGAAATGATCCAGTTTGCATGCAGAGACTCCAACCTAAAGCACCATCTGATCTGGAGATTCTCCTGCCTGAAACCCCTAGCAAACGGGAGACTCCACGTTGATGTGTGCGAAGTTCCTAGCCTAAGGGTTCTAGATGCTCTCTGGTGGTATCGAAGGCTTAATCTTGTCAACATACAATAGCAATAAGTAAGAAATCCTTTCCAATGGAAGACACAGAGCCAGGGCGGGAGAATTAAATCTCAAGCGGGAGAACGGGAGATTTTGCAAAAATGGGTTTTCGGCGGGAGATCTCCCATCGAAAACGGGAGAGTTGGAGTCTCTGTGCATGCATAATTTATTATACAACAAGTTGGCCAAGCAATGAGGCTACAATGTAGCCTTCTGGTTACCATAAACTTCTATTATTAAGGCACATGGTAAATTTGAACACTTGTATACCATGTATCAAGCAGTCTATTGTACAGTCTCCCACACTGAAATCATTTTAATGTGTACTGTTGTTGGTACGAGGGCTATGCCTATCTATGTATTAATGCTAATGACCAGCTTAGTTAGGTTGTCATGATGTCATCATATTTAGGGATAATCCTTTTGAAAAGGCAAATTTAATAAAGTACAGTGGACTCTGGTTAAAAAAAAAAAAAAAAAAGATAAAACTTACTCTCATTTTAACAAAGTTATTCTTTTGGGCCCCCTCCAAATTTCTTTTAATGTATTAAATTGGTTTGATAAACCTGATTTTATGCAACGAATTTCAATATAACAAAGTGATGTCACTGGTCCCAAGAAATTTGTTACTAGTCTATAAATGGTTTCACATTTATACATTGTTTGTCACACCCTCTATGGTCAGCTAATTAGTTATTCAATTTGCAGATTTATGCACTTATTCAAATAAACAGATGTTATTTCCATAGGAGCTTATGGTAAGCAATGCGATAATCTGGTCTGCTTATATTTCAATTCTTCAAAATCCAAATTGCAGAGATTAGTTTCTGCTATGCCAGGCAAAGCTTCACAAAGCATTTGAATGAGTCAACTTGTCCATCGCATCGAAAACGGAATATAAAATATCTCTAACAAACTATTTAAAATCTGCACATTGATTATAGTTGGCTTTTTGTTTTTTCTTTTGGTAAAGTTTACTTTCATTTCCACAAAAAATATGACAGCAGAGCCAGGTAAATCATATGCATGCAGTCTATATCCTAATTCAAAGACGACAAATTATTTGAAATCCATAGATATACAGTAATCAATTGCTTTCTTTCAGTAGAAAATTTTTATTCACAACTATGTACAGTAAATGACAAGCTTGAATCGAGATTGCAGTCCATGGAATCATTGTGAATAAATTACACACTCCTTTGCAACACACATCATGAGGAAATCTTCTCACACAATCAGATAGAGCCCCTTCCCCCCCCCCCCCTTTCCTCGTTATATCAGTTGAATGAAGGACGCCCTCGCAAGTTAGGACTTTAACATTAGTTAGCATTACTCATCTGGGCCAAAGTTGAGTAGCAACATGTTCATGATTAGATATCATGAGAGGGTCATCTTCTACAAAAATGAATTATACAATGATAACTGCACTTTAGCAAAGATGGTGGGCAATATGCCACTTATATTGCATGGTGGATATATTCCAATCTTATCATGATTATTGTTGAGCATTGACAACATACATGTACAATCAACCTTGCCTAAGTCAAATCTATTTGGACTGAAGAAATAGCTTCAACTTAGAGAAAATTTGACTTACGAGGGATTAAAATCAATAGAATACAGCGATTATTTGACTAATGCAAGGTCAACTTATGCAAGGTTAACTGTACTGTACGAAGCTGATCCTCATTCGTGAAAGTGAAATCAACAGCATCATGATCACACATAATTATGCATGGCATGAAACAAATAGTGGTGACATAGCACGTCACAGTCTATTTTCACTGAATTTGAACGCACTGCTCCTTCTAATATACAACGTACTGCAGAAATCATAATCAAGGCCTTTCAAAGAAGACGCACAAGAATCTTAAAACTTTGTACAATCATGTAGATTATGGAAAAATACTTTCAGTACTCAATACAGGTTTGCATTCAAGCTTAATAGCTCGGAATGACCATCACCAGAAAAATGGGTTTCGAAACAGTTGACCACAAGTGGTTGACAATGATAAGACTTTTTTCTTTAATTTCTTGATTCTCCGGAGAAAATTCAGAAAAACTTTACTTGTTCACTTTACTTGACTTCTACAGAATTAAGAGAGTTTATGATTTATATGTTCTTTGGCTTTGCAATCTTAACTTGTAGAGAAGGCACAACACCTACATACTCCTAAAGGGAAAGAGAGAAGGGGTTTGGGTGAGAGAGCTATAGACAAAGAAAGGTAAGTGACTGTTAATTTCATGAGAAATAATAAAACCAAACCAAGAAACACTAACATAGGAAGTACTGAGCACAAACCCACCATTAATTAAATCATTCTGGTTTTATTAGAGTATTTTTCCTCCTCTTTTAATAGTGAAATAACATTAATATCAAGAGAAATTGGAAGAAGTTATACTAAGGAACACCATCTGTTTCCAGAAATAAACACATAGTTCAGAATGCATGTTTCTCAAAAACCCAGAAAAAGTACAAAGAGGTTAATGACTTGATCATACCATAAAAGGAAAGAGGGGCTGTGATTTAATCATTTCCTAATAAAAAAGAAGAACCCCCCAGAAATGGTAACGCATGACAGCAAGAAATATTATGCAATGAAAAAAATAAATTGAATGGCCATTCTTAGTTTCAAGGACATATATCCTATTCTGTCATGGAAATGACTCAAAGTGGAACCTGCAGTAAACACACAGTAGTCTCTTGATTCATGAAGAAATGGAAGATGTTTAATCCTCTAAAAAAGAAAACAAAATTGGACTTACGGCAAATTCATTACAGACACTTGGATTCACAGTGCAACCCACTGTCTTAAATATCTACTCTATTAGAATAGTCCACCACTTCTGATTTTTAACATGTTTCTATTAGAATAGTCCACCACTTCTGATTTTTAACATGTTGCATAGAAAAAACAAGCAAAGTACCGGTACCTTGATATTGTGCACAAGTGTTTTGTTTGTGAAGCACTCTTCAGTTTTGTAATTTTGAGTGCCCTGTGGCCGGGTTCTCTAGCTCTAGCTCTATCTCTAGCGTTCCCATGCCCTGTTTCAATAACATGGGAACTACATCGAGCCAAACAATGAACCAAAATTTGGGACAGATTCAGATCAGATCTAGTCAGGGGAATGATACAGAGACATTTAATATGTATTCTAGAACGTGTCAAGGTGGGTGCAAGGTATTGTTCGTAAATGGCTTCATGAAATGGTCCCTGACTTTTGAGGACTGATCGAATCCAAATTGTCCGTAAGATCATTTGAATTGAACTTAGCATTGATCTCTAAGCTTAGTGAAACAGCCCACAGATGCTCTTTGGTGTTGTCCAAGCATCATTTTTTAGCATGCCATCAAGTTTTGGCATGATGCTTTGCAGAATGTTGCAAGGTTTTGGAGGATGTCGCTGCAATCATGCCTAAAAGCTCTCACGGATCACCCTGTCTTAAATGATCTCTTCCTGAAAAGATGCTGTATAGGCCATATATTAAGCGAGTCTAATTTTTTGCGACTCGGGACTTCTGGACAATTTCGAGAGTGGTTAAATTCGTGATCGTGGAGTACAGTACTGAACGGAGAAATGTATGCGTGCACGTCACATTCCCATCAGAATCAGAGTTAATATTGTGGCATGTTTTTAAACTTGCAAATAGCATCCGCTTCGCGAAATTCATGAAAATAAAAACCTCGTGAAATATTCAGCGTATACAGTATTCACCATGGATATTCTATGAGCTGACAGAAAAAACAAAGGAGGTTGTTTTAACACATACCTCTCCACATCACTTCTTCTGTGAAGAAAATAGAAAATAAACTAAACAGTGACACTACAACTGACTAAACAGAAAGGCAAGTCAATTTGACGCAAGGACAGGCAAGTCAGACAGGTGCATCAGTGAGAATGTTGAGTCCAAAGAGTCTCTGTCCAACAAATGACAAGAGTTTTCGCACGTAGAAAAACATTCAAATTCATGAAATTCTTCCGTCGAGGTGTTTTCATTGCAACTGATTGACAAATTACCCTACATCAATGTATTAAAATAAGCACTGAATTGATCAGTGTTTTAGTAGTAGCCATGATAAACCGTGCCATAAGCCATAAGCCATGATAGTAGTAGCCATCGAGTATGTACACCCATGATTTTTTATCATGGCTACTTCTAAAACACTGATCAATTCAGTGCTTATTTACGTCGATGTAGGGCAATTTGTCAATCCGTTGCAATGTAGAGAAACATGTTGTGGAGCTGAACAGAGATGAGTTGAGAAAGAAATAGAGCAACACTGATGGTAACACAGTTGAAACGATCATGAAATGCAATAGGAAGTTCGCAATTTAGATGGAATGATGATGTTAGATGCGACAAATCACGATGCTGCGTAAGAGTTGCAAATCTTGTCACACATGTCTGCAAAGAATTCAGCTCACCGCAACGCCGCGGGGAATCCTTGCGTGTGTGTTCAGTGATTATGGGCTCCAGAGTTTCCACAAGCAAAGAAGAGTAAGCAACAGTCATCAACTAACCTGTGGCTGCTGTGGCTGGTTCTGTTGCAACGCGGCACCGTCCGCCGCGAGGGGTTGGATTGCATTGGCCAGTCCATCATTGCCCAGGCCACCTCCGTCATTGGCCAATCCTGCTGCCACGCCACCAACTTGTCCGGCATCTGGAACAACTTGCAGGAGAGGTTGGTTTTGTAGCTTGTCGCCCACCTGCAACTGTTGTCCAACGGGCTGCTGCACGAGCGGCAGTTGCTGCTGTTGGATGGGCACTTGTTGCTGCAAGACGGGCTGTTGTTGCAGAATGGGTTGCTGTTGCACGAGGGGCTGTTGCTGAAGGACTGGCTGTTGCTGGGCGACAGGCTGCTGCTGCAAGGCAAGAGGAAGCTGTTGAGCTACATTTCCCTGTAATTGCGGCTGCTGCAAAATGTTTGGTCCACCCTGGCCCAGAGCGGCACCTGCCCCCTCCCTGACTTGCATGCCATCGAACACTGCATTCTGACCCAAGCCCACCTGCAGTTGTTGCTGCTGTGGCAGCTGGGGCAAACCACCCATCACACCCCCCTGTTGCTGGTTGATTCCATCCGGGCCAACATGCTGCAGCCCAATACCATCTCTGTTCTGGGCCCCAATCTGGCCCACTTGTAATCCTAAGTTTGCTCCCATGCCAACTGGTCTCTGCGGATTCATGCTAATCATCTGTGGGGCCTGCATACCGACCTTTATTAGCGGTTGGCCGCCTCCGACGCCCACCTGTCCCACTGCATCAAGCTGACCTGCGACCTGCTGGGGAACCTGTCCAACGCCGAGTTGTCCCGGAACAGGACCGCCAAGCTGTTGCCCGACAGCTTGTCCGAGGGCGGCTTGCCCAGCCATCATCTGGCCACCATCTTGCCCCAACTGGCCGGCGACTGGCAGGTTGGCGGGAATGCCCTGCTGTTGTCCGAGTGCTTGTCCCAGGGCTGGCTGCTGACCGAGTGCTTGCCCCAGGGCTGGCTGCTGACCAAGTGCTTGCCCCAAGGCCGGCTGCTGACCAATGACGGGTTGAACACCAACGGCTTGCCCCACAGGCTGCTGCGGCAGCTGCTGCATTCCCAGATCCAGCTGCCCTAGAGGTTGCTGCTGTCCCAACTGTCCCTGGGCAGGCACCTGGGGCTGTCCCTGCCCAGCTACGGGCTGGGCCACGGCTACCTGCATCTGGGCCCCTGCCATCTGAAGGGCCTTGAGGGCGTCCTCTTCCTTATGTTTCTCCTCCACCTCCTTCTTCACCTTCTCTTCCTCATGCTCCTTCTTCAGGATGTCCAGCTGCTCCGCTTGCTTGATGATCAACTTCTCCTGGATCACTTGGCGAGCCTGTGGCAACAAAACCAGATGAGAGAATTAGGCAGAAATACAGAAATGCCAACCTTGTCAACAGCACCACAGTATTCTCAGGGCTGAAAAGGTTTTTCTTTTCTTTTTTTCACCAGTATTTCTAACTCTTCCGCAAAAGACATATGTAGTAACACAATTTAGGAAAATAGTATTTTCCATAAAACCTGCAATATTTTTTGGCCAAAAAAAAAAAGAGCATACTGTAACGTACAACAACACACATCTCTGCAAATGGGGACCAACTTTGTCCTTTTTCATGGCCCTAAATAACTGCTAAATGAAGGCAGCAAATGACTCTGCCTATTTGTTTTTGACATTATCGACATTAGGTCTTAGACCAAAGCACACCCTAGATATCTACAGCTTGATACTTGCTAGGATTTGGGGGTTTTGTTTCTGTTTTTGTTTACCTTAAACTCCTCCAGTTTCTTGATAATTGCTAAGGTTGGGGGTTTGTTTTAGTTTTTGTTACCTGCAACTCATCCAGTTTCTTGATACTTGCTTGGGTTGGGAGGTCTTATTTCTGTTCTTGTTTATTTGTAACTCCTCCAGTTTCTTAGCACTTGCTAGGGTTTTGTGGTTTTGCTTGTGTTTACTTGTAACTCTTCCAGTTTCTTGATACTTGCTAGGGTTTGGGGTTTGTTTTTGTTTTTGTTTACCCTTAACTCCTACAGTTACTTGATACTTGCTAGGTTTGGGGTTTGTTTTCATTTTTGTTTACCTGTAACTCTTCCAGTTTCTTCTCCTGCTCTTCCTGCTTCTGTTCTTGAACTTTGAACTTCTCCTCTGCCTCTGCATCATTCTGACAAGGAACGGGGACAAGAAGACTTGTAACCAGTTGTCTCTCGACAGCTGAATTTTTGACAACAGACATTTAACAAGAGACCCGCGGGTCTAGCGCTCACCTGAGTATCGCAAGTTCACCTTTCACGCAGTCACTAATCTCAATTATTCACAGCTCTACCAAAATTTGACCAGGCATTCTCAAGTAGAAGATGAAAATGTACAATAAGGGCCCAAATTTTTTAAGATTCCTTAATTTGGGGGGATTGGGGCCCCCTGGGGCCCTCTGGGTGGGGCATGGTGCCCATTTTTATAAATTGAGATCCTGACCCCCTAGGGATGCTACCTGCCAAGTTTGACGAAAATACATCATGAGGTTTTCAGGAAGAAGATGAAAATGTACAATTCAGGCACCCCATTTGGACCTTCCCAACCAATCCCCCCCCCCCCCTCCTGCCCCCAAGAGAGGCACCCCTGGATCTCCTATGAACAAACTTGACACTACAGTCATTAATGTACTCACTCATAGTATTATCTTAGCTCTATAACTTCTGATTCTAGAGAAGATTTTTAAAGATTCCTTCATTTTGAGGGTTTGGGCCCCCTGGGGGCCCCCTGGGTGGGGCATGGTGCCCATTTTAACAAATTGAGATCCTAACCCCCTAGGGATGCTACCTGCCAAGTTTGGTGAAAACGGGTCATGGAGTTCTCAAGAAGAAGATAAAAATGTACAATTCAGGTCCCATTAGGACCCCGCCTCACCCCCCTCCCCTGGGTCCCAAGGGGGGCACCCCTGATTCTGCCATGAACAAACTAGAAACTGCAGTCATCAATGTACAAACTCATAGTATTAACTTAGCTCTATAACTTCTGGTTCTAGAGAAGAAGATTTTTACAGATTCCTTAATTTGGGGGCATTTGGGCCCCTTGGGGCCCCCCTGGGTGGGGCATGGTGCCCATTTTCCCAAACTGAGTTCCTAACCCCCTAGGGATGCTACCTGCCAAGTTTGGTGAAAATGGGTCATGGGGTTTTCAAGAAGAAGATGAAAATGTACAATTTAGGCCCCATTAGAACCCCTCCCCACCCCCCTCCCCCTGGGTCCCAAGGGGGGCATCCCTGATTCTGCCATGAACAAACTTGAAACTACAGTCATCAATGTACCAACTCATATTACTAACTTAGCTCTATCACTTCTGGTTCTAGAGAAGAAGATTTTTACAGATTCCTTAATTTTGGGGGGGTTTGGGCCCCCTGGGGGCCCCCTGGGTGGGGCATGGTGCCCATTTTAACAAATTGAGTTCCTAACCCCCTAGGGATGCTACCTGCCAAGTTTGATGAAAATCGATCTTGGGGTTTTCAAGAAGAAGATGAAAATGTAAAAAGTTTACGCACGACGGACGACGGACGACGGACGACGGACGACGGACGACGGACGACGGACAACGCACGACGCACGACGGACGCCGGACGAAGGGCGATCGCAATAGCTCACTTGAGCCTTTGGCTCAGGTGAGCTAAAAATGGTATTTGTCAATTTGAATGTGCCTACAGTCTGTACTTTCAAATCTGCAAGCCATCTTAGCTTTTCGTATAAAACTGACAGCCCCTAACCCCTCCTTTTTTTTTCCCGGAAGGGAAAAAAAAGGACTGATGGTCTTGTCCTCATACACATATCACACAAATCAATTACTTGCAATGTGAAACGGGACAAGGGAAACAACATTTTCATCACTGTCACACTTTGATATATATTCTATAAAGACAGAGAATAACTTCTATAACTTAAATTTCTGTAAAGAGCAGTAGCTATTAAAGACATTTCCCATTTTGACAAGTACATAGAAAACTGGCCAGTGAGAGGTCTTACCCCAGGCATTTTATGTGCTTCATATGAATATAATATGAGGAGAATATAAGGCAGATTGGAGATAAAAGCATAAGTCTCTATTGTCAACATTGCATACATGTATGATAAATTTGAATCATAAAATCGTGGACCAATAGCTTAATTGTCAAATCAATGGATGGAATATCATATACCTCATATCAGGTCATTTTCCTGTTCTCCCATTCTCCTCTTCCTTTAATCATTGTCATACATGGTATTTCATTGCCTTTCCTGAGAAGTTGGAATTCAGTGCTCATTCCACAAACGTAAATACTACCAAGTCAGATTTCGGTACATGTGCAGTCCTTGAATATATGAAACAAAAATGAGTAATTTGAGCTGCTGAGCTTCCTCACACCTCTCACAGCAAAGATAATATGAAATATAAATACCAAAAAAAAACCAACAAACTAAATTTGTGTACCTCTTTGGATTCTTTCTTTGCAGCGTCATCATCGGCCCCTGTGGATGAAGAAGGACATCTCTGTGTTGATCATGTGGTTTTAAACAGGTATAAAATACATCACTTAACAATCATACAGCCTACATACCATAACATTTGCAACCAAAGGTGACAAGCTTCAAACTCACCCAGGACACCTATTCCCTTTACTGGTTTCCTGGACACTCTAACAAGTCACAGCTCTACTACCACTTGTACTTACTTTCTACCAACATTTCCTTTTGATATCTCCCCGAATGTTCCTGTTTTCATTCAAAATGACTTTAAGTCAGCAACAATCACCTCTGTTCTCGTTTGCCAGTGCTTGAGGGGTCAACTGGAAAGAAAAATCTGATGAGAAAATCCTCACGGAGCACACAGACCTGTTCAGTTTGGGTGTTGTTTCATATGTTTATTACTATTCAGCTATAACTGTGGGGTTTCAGTATGCCTAATGACAGTTGATTTATGCACTGACATAGCAATGCAGCTGACCCATCGCATAATCCATGGGATCTATTCTGTCCTCATTTTGGAAGCCCCCCCCCCCCCCTCGTTATAGCCCACATAAGTTACAGAGTTTAAAAATTGAATATGTCTATAGAGTCCTTTAAGTCTTGAAATAAAATGCTTAATGACAGTGAACTCATGTGTAAAAAACATGAAGAGTGGGAGTATTTTGTTGCTGGTTTTTTTTTTATGTTAGAGGATGTAGTAAGGGCACAAAGGAGGGTTAAGTATGAAAACTTCTGAATACATTTTCATCAGTCAATGCCAGCTTACCCTCTCCGACTTCTCTCTCCTCTCTTTCTTCAGTATCTTTTTCTTCTTTCCTCTTCTTCTTTCCTTCATCTGCTTCCCCTTGTTCCTTCCCCACATCCTCCTGCTCCTTCAATCGCTCCTTCTCTTTCTCTTCTTCTGCCGCCTCCTCCTTGTTCTCTCTTTCTTCGGGTTCCTTTACTATCGCCTGCTGCAAGAAAGCAAAAAACACCGTATGCAAGGAGATACTAACTTGATTTGAAAGAATTTCCATGCTTACTTCTCAGAAATATGATACAACCTTGATGAAAAAAAAAGAGAAGCTAAAAGAAAGATTTTCACTATCTTCTTCAACGTAACATGACACTGTACATTCGCAAAACTCTATTATCACACATTCACACATTTGATAAAGACATTCCTTGATGGTACCTACATGCATGGCATCTTATTCTCCGAGAGTTCACTTCCTTAGCTATGGTACATTTGTGCACACCACAAATTTTAGGGCAGATCTTGAGATACCCATATAACACAATGCTCTCTACGTATTGATAGAGACTGACTAACATTCATGTTAGCCACACATGAGACTTGTGAATGACTACAAAGGTACCTTACCTGGTTGGGAACATCCACTGGGGCATGAGGAATAGGAGGTTCTTGCCGTTTGTCTTCAGCAGCTTCAACTAGACATAGTTTGATTGATGAGAAAAAAGAAGGAAGGAAAATAAGAAGAAAATACAGAGAACACGCAGGAACAGTCAAGAAATGTTTCCCCATCACTTCCATTCTTTTTGCAGCTGTTCCATGCATCAGGAACAAAACAGAGATGAGTCACATAACTCCTGAAATATCTACAGCAACCGCATCAAAACACTGTCATGAACTGATGCTGCACAAAATAAAGCCTGCCACCTTCACAAAAAACTAAGTGCATTTAATGAAAACGTAGGATTATCATACGCCTCATACTCACTTTCTTGATGTTTTCGCTGCTCCCCTTCCACTTGCCCTTCTGCCTTGTCCCCGGGATCAGCGCCACCTCCTCCACCTGGGTCCTTGATGACATTGTCATCTGTCAATTAACATATGCAAAAATCAAGTCGCATCACCGACATTGCCAACATGCACATACACAACAATCCTCAGGATTTTTATTTGGAATGATTTTCACTGTTTTAGATAGATTCCATCTAATACTTTCTGTATCAACACGCAATGTTTGCAAATTGATATGGTTACCTCAACTATTTGCCTGAGAGGTCTATACAATAATATGTTCTCATCTATGCAGTATCACCATCAAGCAAAAACACACAGTGCAGCTTTTACATTCAATGTGGGCGTTGCATATACAAGCCTACTACTTGTCTCCGAAAAATCAAACAAGGATTGAATAGCTTTGGTTGAGTCCTAACTTCAGGTTTCTAACATATTTTGGTGAGATAATAAGAAACCTCTTATGAAATGTGAAAGAGCATGTAATTCTAAGAGAAATTCAACATTTATTTGATGAAAATTTATTTTGAAATGGCTGAGATATCCAAAACAGAGCAGTCCTTATAAAAGGTGGGACCCGCCTTTTCTTACTCTCGCTTTGGTTTGCTTTGTTTTTGGATGTCTCAGCCATTCCAAAACTGAATTTCATCAAATAAACTTTGAATTCCTCTTAGAATGGTATGCCCTGTACTATTACATGAGTGGTTTCTTGGTATATCGCAAAAGTTACAAGCCCAATCCTTGGCTCCACCAATACTATACCATCACTTTATTTCTCTCTTAGCTAGTCTGCGAGGAATGTTGTAAAGACGTCTCCGTGACCAGTGAGACTCTAGTCACCAAAAGGTCGCCACCTCGTCTCCTAGCCTGCGAAATACCAACTTAAATGCTTTATTCCACATACGGAAATAAAACATGCGGTAAGCCATGGGCATGTGAATTACATACAATAGCACAAGCTCAGACCAGTAAACTTACCCAGTATTCTTTCTTGGCTGTCTGCTGCGCCTTCTTTCCCTATGACCGGCAGCTCGCCGCCTTGCTGCAATTTGTCAAGGCGATCCACAGGCTTGGGGGCGGGGATGGGGTTGTCCACAGGGCTGGGGTGAAGGTTGTCATAGGTGCTGAACAGGAGAAATGCCACGCCCAAGATCAAAAGGACCTAGGAAGAAAAGATGACAAATGCTCCAGGAATCACATTGGCATTTCTTTGCAAAGATGTTACTTAAAACCAGATATTTGCTCTCTCATCTTCCTCAACTCTTTATGCCCCACAGTATCAATCCCCTGTGTGCCACATTATTCTGACTTTGCAATGCAGGTATGCTATGGGAAAACATTCTGTTTTTCAAATCCATGTAACTATAGATTTTTGTTATGCTGGACATGCGATGAACAAAGTTGTAAAGAAAATTGCAAGCTTTGCTATGATGTAAATACAACATTTCGTTCCACATGATCAGTAGCTACATTATTGTACGGGCATGAGTTTTGCACACAAAACAAATAAAGAAACTTAGAATTTACTCCAAAATCCATTAGGGAATACTGCTCGAATTCTATCACCACACAATGCAAGCTGCATTAAGAGGAATGGAATCGCGAGTAAAGTTTTCACTGCACTGCGGCATTTGGAGATTTATCAATTGGTTTGGGCAGGTTTGTGCATTCGAGCAAAATGAACTTGGCATGATGTTGACTGAGTCAGGTGTGCGAACATTACACATAAAGAGTTGATCTTTTTCTACTGAAAAATACAGTTTCAGCATCATCTATCTTAGAGAGAAGAGAATGATGATAAAAGAGAAAATGAAAAAAGACAAGAAGATGAATAGGAGAAAGGAGATAAGGGGGAAAGAGAGAAGGAGGAGACAGAGTGAGGGGGAAAACAAGAAATTTTTACTACAGAATGAACTACAATGAAATTATCTCTGCAGCGGCTGGAGAACTGGAATGGAACAAGAAAAACGAAGAGCATGCATGTTAGGGGAGAGGGTTTGACGTTAACCTAAGTTCTAAGACAGATTCAACCTCGATTCACAACTGGTAAAGGAGGGAAAAAGCAGCAAAGATGGCAACAATATTGCCCCAAGCAAAACAAAAAGTAAAAAAAAAAAAAATGCCCTACCTTAGGCAAGTTCCTTGCAGGAACACCCACAGTGTGTTGATAGATAAGTGCCGGCATGATGAAGCAAGCTACTGAACCCATGGTGGAGCCTGTCAGACTCAGTACAACCTCAACTAAGGCACAACAAAGAAATATGAACAAAGACAAAGGAATTATGAAACACATAAGCCAAGCAATGAGTCATCTCCAAATGGGTCTCAAACAGAGCCTCCACTCAACATTTGGCCTGAGAATTAAGTTCTTTTTTTTTTCATGAGTCCAAATTCATAATTTTTCAGCAGATTAAGAATCGTTCATCTCATCTGTCTTCAAAGGTCTACAAATGTGGATCGGATCATCTGCCACCAGTACATTTTTGTTTTGTTATTTTAGTAATTCACATTCTCTTCATCATTGCATTTTCGTGACCAATCAGATAAATCAAATATCACACGCAGACCAAAATTCAACTACACAGTCATCTGGAACAGAACAAAGTGTATGAGGAATTCCTTCTACACACACAAATATCATGTATATAAATGAAAACATACACTCAGCATTTGAGGGAGCAAAGACATGGCTAAAAGGCAGGGCATTGCAAGAAACATGTTTCCCTCTGGCCTACTTGGACAAATGTCTAATGCATTTACAAGGCAAATACCTGAGTGCTACCAGCTCACTTGCCCTCTAGGGGCAACTGTCAGTCATCACTGTCATGTAAGTAATATAAAGGGGCACATACTTTTAAGTACTGTAAGAGTTGAGGAAATATTTGCACATTTTGACATGAAATTCGATGAAAAAAAAATGCACATTGTTTTTGCTTGTTATATAATGTCATATCATAATACATCTTTGGCCTCGAGGTAGGTGTATTGTAGGATCATAACTGTTACATTATTTGCAGTTTTCTTCACTTTTGCTGGTGCCGTAGTGGGAGTGAGTTTGCTGTGGTAATGCAGACCAGTAACCTTTTACTGAAGTACACTTGCTGCTAACCTTCATGACAGCAGTGAGTGATTTAAAGTGCTCACCTAACTGATGTGACATTAAAAACACTCAAAATTCATCTCACCTGGCCAAACGTCCAAAATCATTCATGAGAATTTCTGCCTTTACAGTATTGGACCCTTGCCTGCATACCCTCTGACGCCGTGCTTCTAAACCCTTTTCAGTCCGATGCCCTCTTTGGCTTCAACAATTTTTTTTTTTGAGGCCCAATTAGGTCACACATTAATCTTTTCCATTTTAGCCAACATCGAGGCCCACCTGCGAGAGCTTTTGCTGTCCACTGGTTGAGAAGCGGGGCATTAGGGCAATTGGGAGTAGTAGTCTTTATGATACTCCTAGTGACTCAGACAAGTGTAGTACTTCAAAAGTTAACACTCAGAGACAGAAAGAGCACAATGATTACCGTTTGGAATGAGGATGGCGATGCAGAGTGTGAACCCCAGGATGCACAGCGTGATGACTCGGAACATGACGGGCGGGATGTACATGACACCCCCTATAGGGTTGCTATCCGCTGTCTGCAGGAGGGGGGAGCAAACGGTGATGGAAAAGTTTGACACAAGGACAGTCCACAATCACGAATGTAGCCAATATGTCAAGTTTTGTTGGCAGTGGGGAAGTTTACCCAATATCTAGCAAGCAAATAATCAACGTTGTCGAAGGTGATGGGACAAACTATCACTTCCGAGGCAATCTGTATGTACATGTAGCTATCTTTCTGAAGCGCAGCTGAGGAAAGATAGCATACACATTCAGATCGCCAAGGAAGTGAGAGTTTGTCTCATTGCCTGAAACTAATAGTTGATTATTTGCTTTATATTCCACATCTAGGGTCCTAGATATTCCCATTTTATTCCACATCTGAAACCGTTATAAGAGCTGTCTTAGGGTATCCTCAGGCTTAGACTACCTAGTTTACTTTAGATGTATGCACGTAGATGACAAAACAACGAATTTTCTCTGCGCCCAGCACATGGCACCGAAATAAAAGTGCGTTGCAGTGTGGTCCATCACTTGAACTGGGTCAAATGATAGACCACAGCGCAACGCACTTTTATTTCACGCGTACTCAAAATTGTAAGTTATATCACGCGTTTAATAGGACTGTGTGGATTAAGAGATCAGCGAAACAAAATGACTATCATCATAGAGTGTAACGGACTTTTCTATAGCTATAGCAAGATTCTTAGTATGTGGAATATAATACCAAATATGAAGGGGTGTCAAATTCAAAATCCTCCACTCCATTCCAACAAATCATCATTCATGAAAGAAATGGACAGAAATCATCAACGTTTCATTATGGCAAAATTTTTTATTTTTTGAAAGAAAGAATTATTCAGAGGGGTGACGGTTCAGATGCGAGTTTCTTCACTTTGTCTCCCTCTACAAATAAAATTTGTTGAGATCGCAACTGCTGATCTGTTAATTAACAAACATGTTGGAAAAAAGGAACCAGTGGGACTCGAACCTGTCATCTACTGCTTTCCGGGCAGCGACACTACCACCAGGCTGTCCCTGGTTGCCGCAGTGAAACAATTATTTTTTTTTTTCTCAATTTAACACAGAATTAACAGCATGATGGGAGTTCAGTTTTGTCAAAACCATATTCATGAAAATATGAAAGTAATCAAATTTTTATCACATTTTCAGCAATTAAAAAAGGTGCAACTTAAAAAAATCTATTCACTTTCTAATCTAACTTTCAATTTTGAATGAGCTCCTACAGTTCTGTCTGTCTGATTTTACTCTGTTTCTCATAATCAACGCAAACATCTAAGTGGGGGGGGGGGGGGGGGGAAGAAGTGTTGACACTACCTGGTGGGCAGGTGGGGTGAGTGTAATGTCTTACATTGGGAAAGCAGAGGGAGTAGATGCTAGCCCGGCAGGGGAAGACGACGAGGGGGAAGCTGATGGCCACGGAGAGGGCGAAGAGAAGCTTGAGGACATCGGCGAGCAGGGAGGGGGCCTGGTTGAGGAGGACGTCCCCCTTGACCCCATCCTGGTAGTAGGTGATGTAGCCAAAGAGACCAATCTGCATCGGGGTGAACAAGGATGAAAAATGTTTATTGAATTTTTATTTTAGTCTTGTAAAAATTGTGAATTCCGTATCAGTCTCGATACTGGTATGGCTTGTTTAATTCTGGTGACCTATCTGGAGTAAGTGACTAAAATAAACGCAAGCAAAGAGAAGGTGAAGATGCATAAAATCACATAGAGAATGAAAGATGGAAACGATGCTGTCGCCACTGATATAGATGACGACCATGGCGAGGAAGGTGAAGATGATGATAAATCAATCGAATGAGGTGGGCAGAGAAGCATGTCTGTTTGATATAATTTGAAGCCCTCATCTGCACAACAGCCAATCTCCACTTTTTGGGGACATCAAATAATGCATACATACACACAATAAAAATACCCTCATATGCAAAATTGTGGTGAAGTTCACTGAAACTGACCCAGCACAGACACACACAAATCAATGGCAGGACAGTGTCATAATTGCAATATATTTAAAACCACATGTAACTGTGAGGGACGTGTGATGACCAAATTGTGACAGATGTACATAAACACTCACTGTGATGTAGACCCCGGCAACCAGGTTGACTCCCTTGGATACCACATCCTCCATCTGTTTTGGGGTTCTCTCTTGGAGAGAATTATACACAGGGAACAGGGTTCTGTGTGAAGGAGCACGCAAAATACATGTAAATCGGGCTGGGTTTGGTACACACACGCCTTTATTACCCACGCCGATGAAAATCGGCAGGGGGTTATGTAAAGGTTCCGTATGTTTGTTTGTTTGTTTGTTTGTTTGTTTGTTTGTTTGTTTGTTTGTGTGTTTGTTTGTTTGTTTGTTTGTTTGTTTGTTTGTTTGTGTACAAGATAACAAGAGAACGGGTAAACGGATTTGCACGAAATGTTCAGGGGATGTCTGGATAATGACAGGAAAGAATCGATTAGATTTTGGTGATAATCGGTTGACCCTTGCAAATTCTGTGCGACCTTTAAGTTTTGACCCCATGGTATAGTGACCACTCCGAAAATTTCCCGTTTCTCACTTTGCGATTTTCCGCTACCATACGAAAACATAAACTCCCAAACGATCGGACTTCGCTGCTCAAATGTTCGTAAGAATTCCGAAATTTACGTTTAGGCCTATTTGAAGGACTATGTCCTTCTGGATTTATGAAATTTCGTTCTCCGTCGTCACAAACTGGCCCGTATTTTGATGATTTTTCAAATTAAAATTGATTGTTTTTTTCGTTGGAGGAGCATTTGCTCGGTCCCAGTCACACTGCACGATATGCGCGCTCAATGTCAATGCGTGTGCAAGGCCGCTGAAAATGCATCGCGCTCTACCCTGTTGGTGCAAAATAGCATCGGAGACGTTGCGGCGCTCGTTGGTGACCGAATACTGGTGCAGTAGACATTTGCATTTAACCCTTGCATTGAATAATTCCCGTAGACACTAATCATAGGGGTAATTGGCTAGGGGGTACGTAAATTTTGTTTTTCTTTTGCGCTTTTGTGGATACCATCAAAGATCGTACACTCATACGACCTTTGATATCAACACACTCTCGGCTTGCTATAAGCAAAATATCCCGCAAGAAAACGGCGTATTTCTCGATTTTTAGCGCTTTTTCGGCGACCCGTCGCGTAGACAATACTCTTAAAACTGGACTTAATTCGCGCGCGCTTGGAAAAGTTCCGAATCTGCACTTTTGACGGTGGAATTTGGGATTTTCGATGGATTTTTGGAGGAGACTAAAGGACTTTCCTGTGGTGAATGAGTGTTACCGTATGTGAAATGATGTGATTTGCGTGTGATGTGACTGTAGAACCAAAGATCGTACACTTCAGTGTACGATCTTTGGTAGAACGCACTGGCTGGTGATAAAGGACACTGGCAATTAAGTGACCGAATTCTGGTAGATGACCGAATGCACAGTATGTTTACCCCGACTTTGTACAAGGCGTGGGTCTGCCGCCTTTGACGGCCCCTCTCTAGTATTACATTATGCCCTGCTTTGCTGCTGCTGTCTTGGATGTTCGTTTCCTTTAATTTATATCTACATGTGACATAAAAATATTGCATTTCCTCTGGTTTTCCTTCTTTGAGTTCATTATGCAAAAGAAAAACAAGGCACACTTCATGAAGCATACCTGGCACAAATAATGAACAGAATCCATCAAGTTTTCCCCTAAAATTGTGGGAGTAATACATGGGGTGTACTGAAGGTAATGACTGACGGATAGATAGACAACCTGGCAGCACAATGTTTCCACTCTTCAGGGGCAAAGGAATAATATAATACTGACAATATAAATTTTCAAAGACTCGGTAGTGTGGGGAAGCGTGGGCAGTCCGATTGAATTGATTTTTACTCGCTGCCCAGAGGGGTACTTTCAAAATCAATAGTAGTGCCGGTCAACCACGTATCTGCCAATATGTGCATCAAAGTCCACACTCATTGTTAAAGGTCACCTCTGGTAAAGATTCCTGGGCTGTATGTGTACTTACAGAGAGATCAGTGATAAAGCTGAAAACAATTTGTTATGGGGATTCTTGAATATATCCAAACTTGGTCAGCCTTCCCACTCCACGAATTTCCTAATTACGGGGTCTTTAAGCACCAGTTCCATATAATATATGGATGAATTCCAAGCTGATTGAAGTATGATATTGGCTATGCAAACATTCGTACATGTTTAAGAGAGAAAGAAAAATAAGACTGCCTTGAAGTAAGGCTAGAGTAAAAGCACCACAGGGAGACGTGCACACTTACGGCTGACAGCACATAGATAAGGCAAAGATGGACATTCCCTTCAACACTCCTATGGGTCTCCATAAGGTCACCTCGTTCACCCAGTCAAGTGTCTTTAGTTTGGGTATACTGCCGATACATATCTGAAATGACAGAAAACAAAGACTTTAGTAAGTTGGGCTTACCTATTTCATTTCATTTTTAATCAGCTGTTCAAAAAACTTCTATAAGATGATAAGATGTTACGATGTGCATCAGCTGACAGGTATGCAATGAAGAGTACACCGAGTACTTGTGACCTCTCAGCTTAAAACCCATATTCTGTGTAATGGACCAAAATATATCGTCGCTGGGGCAACAAGACCTGGTATCTACAAAATGTCAAATGTTCAGGAGAGCCAAAAAACATGGCGGCCAAAGCACTGTGGCAAATGTTATAGACTTTCCCTTGACATGCCGTGGTGGCTTCATTTTTGGAGTAAGACAGTTGGATTTTGGACAGGACATCACTTAACACATTATTTGACCATTAATCCAAAAAAGTCATTTTCACCAAAATTGCAGATACAAGGTCTTGTCACCCCAGTGACGATATGTAATTTGGGTCAACCAACTCAAATTCTTAAAGTTTGTATTAACTGGGAGATTAACTTTTTCTCTAACTGCTGTCAAAATTTGGCAGATTAACACAAAACCAAAAGGAAGATATCAGCAGATTTTCTGGACCATATATTTTTTTTTTTTCAGGCAGGCACTGCTTTCACCAGGAAATGGAATATATTTTCATTGATACTTCTGCACAGCACACCACAGTGACCCTCAGCTTTAGATCCTCTTCTCCATTTTCTCTAAAACTGCACCTCTCAACTCTCTCTTGGCTAGGATAGACTAATTTTAACAAGTAATATATAATTTTCTCATTCTTTTTAACTATCATGTAGAAAAGTAGAAATTCTTTTTGGCCTACTTTTTGTGGGTTTTGAGCTAGACCTAGCGGTCGCATTTTAAACAATCATCAAAGCAGGAATGAAAACTATTCTGACATGAAATACAGGTAGTATTGTACATTGTACTTATCAAAGATTCAGATATTCTAAGGACCCATCAAGCTACAATAAATGCTTCAGCTCACCATGGAAGTTGAACATTTTGTCTCAACCATACTAGCAACAAGTTTTGAATGTGGAGAGAATCTGCTCCTTATTATTAATTATTGAGTGGACACCCAAACCAGCATTGCTGATCACAATATCCTATATGCAGCAGCATTTGGCGTTAGTAAATTCTGTATCAGCAGGGATACGATTAAAATTTCAAAGCAATAACCACTGCAGAGTAATACATATTACATTTGGATTGGTCCTATATTGTGACTGCATCTTGCATTAACCCTTTCTCTACCAGGGACTTTGGACAGTGTGTAATAATGTTACGGAGTTTTCTGCCCAAACTGGCACTCAAAAGCACACAAAGGGTTTAACACATGATTAAGAGACAGACAGATTACTCACACAAGCTGCAAAAAATAGGTAGAAAGTGATTGATACTGTGCTCAGACCACTGAGGCTCTCGATGTTTTTCTTCTGTGTCAATGGTAGAATGATGAAGACAGCAGTCCCAAGTAGTATTCCCCTTCTCAGGTTTTCTGTGTTCTAAAACAAGGAGTATTCAGAGGGATTGTCATTAAGCAAGTCAAGAAACATGCTGACGATCTACAATATGGCAAAATCATGACTGACTAAAAGCCTGCCAATTTTTCTACCCATCCACCCATCTATAGACCTACCTACATACCGACATATCTACCAATCAATCAATAAATCTATCTACTCTGTACCAAAATATATTTATACTGTCAACCAGTTAATCTACCAAAATATTGCAATCTACAGGATTCCTCGTGAGATTGGATAGATACCTCTATTTCTTCCACCACAATGTCCCTAACATGAAGAAAGTTTACTGATTCTGTTATGTATTTTTTATTGTTTTTACAACGCAGCAGTCAGTCACTTATAAAAATATAACAAGAGAATCTTATATGAGTATCAAATGTACAAGAAATCAATCAGTGTTACACAAGCGACACATTCAAACAAATGTCTAGCATTAGCGATAATTACTGTTATGGTTTCTTTTCCATATCACCTAAGCAACGATGGCAAATGCATACAAATGGTACACTGGCACCGTAGATTCCTTTTAAATGTCAAACATATGAAAGGCTACATCCTGCATGTGACTCTGACTCACAATTTCCATTTTTTTTTCTAGAAATGTAACCATATTATGGACACTAATCTTTAACTCTACTTTCAAAAACACAGAAAAAAAAGTGATGCATGATACTTACTTCCCAATCCATAAATTTTGACACCAGTGACGGCCCAAGGTCTCCGATGATGACAAAAAATGCTATGCATGTTGCGAACAGCAGTAAAATCACACTAAAGAGAAAGAAAAACCATTATTTTGCTATCAGTTTTTCATGAGACAAAAAATATAATTTGTTGTTTGTTTGTTGTTTGTTTGTTTGTTTTGTTTTGTTTGTTTTGTTTGTTGTTGTTTTTTTTTTTTTTTTTTGGGGGGGGGCACTAATTCATTCATATATATGCCAACATTTTGGACACAGTAAATTCCCCCTGCTTTGAAATGGTTTAGTGTAAGTTCAACAAAATGTTCAAATCACAGCTAAAACTGCCTGTACGAGTAAAATCATTTGAAACATTAAAAAGTCAAATAAACCTATCAAAAGTTATTGCCAATCTTTTGTACACTATCACTTTGTGCAGCGGTTGCCATCAATACATTTAGTCTGCCTTAGAATTCCATTATCAATCATTATTCATCTTGCATTTCATTTCACAGCTACTCACGGATCTCCATCTTTGTTACTTCCACATATCAATTTTTAATTACACTCCTGCACCCTCCAGCTAAAGCTTACATAGCTTACCAGGTACAGGACGTGATGCGCCCTGATTTGTTAGACTCTTCATGAAACACATTCCCTTCTCGTGAGCATATAATATTTCACTCTTATATATTCACATTACATCATCATTCTCACGACTGACATCATATACTACCTGCACTCCACCGATGAAAATGTCAAGTGATATGCATGCTCTGTTTTTCAGAGTGCTACAGCACACATTCACTTCCTTGCAAACCAGAGCTCAACAACAAAAAACTCCACTGGAAATTAAATTTTCACAGAATGAAGAATTTCATTAATCATCCACGCTTCACTATTTGAAGATATCAAATTAAAATTCAACTCTTGATTGAAAAATGCCTCGTTTTTTCCACGAAAACAGCAACAAAATATGGGTGCTTATACTAAATAGGAACAAATGGCAGATATGCATATTCAGGACAGACAATATCGTGCAATGGCCTGTTTGGTTTTTACAAAGATTTACTAATAATCATTTTGAAATCACAATGCACAATCACACTTGATATAGTAAACTGCGAACAAGGAGATTTTTAAACAGAAAACATGCATACCTGAAAAAAAAAAGAAAGAAAGAAGACATCTTTCACTTACCTTCCTTCCACAGTAATTTTTCCTAAACCTCCCAATGTGTGGTTTGCTGTTATAAGACAAAAAATATGTACAAGATTCTGTTTGATGTATGCCATATGATTTAAAATTTTACTGCAGGTACACGGTTGTAGTTGTAGAAAATAACTTTCAACCTGCTAACAAAGCTTTATTTCTTTCAATATCCTAAAAAGAAATAGATAAGTAATGACAGAAAGAACAAAGAATATCCCTAGACAAATGTAGCAGGGTACATGTAGGATGAAGACAAAATAATGAACCAAGTATTTTGGCACAGACAAAGATTGAGTCCATTAAGCAATGACCCAATCATTTTAGTCCAGGTAGAAGCCAGGTCATTGACCTTGAGGTCCCAGCTACAGTTCATACACATGATGTAAGATTGGCAGCTCTTTAGGCTAACACCTGTAGTAACTAAAAGCTTCCCATGCAGTTTCCAAACATGTACAATACACAGCTGGAATCATTTTTTTTTTCCTTTTCTTTTTTGTCATGGTTGTGTGATCAATATGCAAGTTACAACAAATCACTACAATTAACCACCACCACTTCCAATATTTCTATCTTTAGTACTTCAACTCTGATTTAGAATAAAGACAAAGAAATAAGAAATATAGCTTACCCAGGAATTCATATGAATTCTTCCTAGTTGCTTTGGCAGACCTCAGGAGCAAATTTCCACTGAATTTGTTGATAGCTCCAGTCAAAAGCAGCAGCAATATGGCCAAAATGATACCACACTGTATAATGATCATAAAAGGCAATGTACAAATGTCAGCTTTCAGTACAATCATTTTATTTTTATCATTATTGTTTTCATGTTGTGTTATTATTGTTTTCATGTTTTGTTATTATTGTTATCATGTTTTGCACACAAATATCTAAGTACTAGGTACTTTGATGTTTCTCATGTTTTGCACATAGTATGTTTTTTACATGTCTGAATACATTTTATTAGGGGCTTGTTGCTAATTCTCCAGGATGTTGCACATCATGTTGCTGGCTTTTGAGGATGTTACACAGGAGTTTGAGCATGTTGCAGCAACATGCTGAAAGCCCTCATAGACCACCCTGTATTATTATTGAAATTAATATTAGTTTGCTGTAGGGTGACTTCAGACTTTCTTTGAAATAATTCACACAAAAACTATTCCCATAATTCTAAACATGCAATTATTCATCAATGCTGAATTTTCATAATATGAGTTAATAGTTGCCTAATCCCAAAATACTGATGAATGTGCAAACCAGTGGTAAAGTTATGATTTTATGATATGTGTTTTAAGTAACAGTCATTTGTGATAGCAACCAGTATTACTGTTTGCAGAAGAAGAAAACAAGAAAACTGGGGCCCCAGCTTTCTCATTTATAATTTTATCTGATTTTAATTTAATTTCTTCTGATCTGTTTATTTGCCCTTATTCTTATCATTCAAATCAGCTGGAGATCTGAAATACACTTTTCCTTGATTTTCTACTGACAAGTGAGGGCCAGTGGATTAGAAGATTATATTCAAAATGTTCAAAATATGATTATTTTTTGGCAACTGGTCAAAACAAAAGGGGTGTCAACCCACATCCTTGAGAAGTATGGATTTAAAGTTCTGATAAAAATAAGTTAGTCATTCTCTTTGTCTTCTTTTAACAAGAAAATGATAATGATTAAAACAATGACAATGATAATGATAAGAATAATGATAATCACAATAACAGTATTTTAACAATAATCATTATCACAATCATCATGTCAAATATATCACTTCAGATCTTATGCTAATTCTTACAATGCTTTAAAAGCTAGAATTATGACAGATATTGCTCAATTAGGGCATGCTATCTGCTACATGCTCTTGCTGGTTATACCTGTACATTAAATTCAGTCACATAATCATGTGATGCATTTTGATTACAGCATTCAGTCGAGAAGCTTTGCAGATCAGTGGCTATTATGGTGGTCACACCTAAATCTCATCTTCGGCATAGTTGATTATCAAGAATCCTTTGTGGAAAAGGGATGTGAAGAATTTACTTGAATATAACAGAGGAGTACAATGATGCAAGAGGAACATAACTTGTTCACTTATCACACGACCGGGGCCCGGGGTTCCTCCAAGTCATTTGGGCCTATTTCCCAAAACTGTATCAATTACTATTCACGACTTTAAATTAGTGCCATATCTCAACAATATGGTCAAGCTCACCTTGAAAAGCAGACTGAAGAAAAACAGTTGATGTTGCATTGAGTTAAGACAAGAAAAGGAGAAGCTAGCAAAATCTTGGACATTCTATTTACTCTTGATGTGATAAGGATGTAAGTTTATCCTGTTTTTCTTTAAATTTATTTTAAACAGTCAATGAAGTAGCCATTCATCTGTAAAACTAATGGGAAGACTGATACGACAATGCTATCTCATCTACTCTGAATAAAATGCAAGTTTGTGAATTATATATATTCCTGAAAATTTGTGGAAATCATTTCTACTAGACAATATTTGTTATAGTTTTGTCTGACTACTACTGACTAGAATGAAACCTTTACTTTTTATTAGCCCGATTTTACTATTACAGTTACATACCAAAATATTCTAGAACATGGAGTGGAGCGTCCACTCAAACTCACCTCCTTGAAACACCATGGCATGGCAAGGACGCTGACGCCAATGATGCTGTTGCTGAGGTTGATGACGGCTGACCACGGCGTTTGCCCCATCTTGAGAAAGTGATCAGCGACACCAAAGGAAGGGGGCACGTCGGTTTGATCAATGGTGGACGGTTGCTAGCCCACCCCTTCCCAGATGGCTTCAAGAGCTCAGACAGAGCTACGAGCTCCCTCACTTTCACCCCCCTACTCCTCCTCCTCCTTCTCTTCTCCTCCTTCCCAATCCTTCTCGGGGTCAAACAATGTCTTCCACTGACAAAATGGTCCTTCACTCTTTCCACAATCACAATCCTAATCTAATGCATGACTAGGAGAGATGTCGAGTGTGAGACTTTATTCCATCACCACGACAGTCCTTTGTGTCACTGTCAGCATTTCAGATGGAATCTGCATGATCAAGGAAACAGTCAGAGGATGTTCAGTTAAAACATCGTTCATTCTTACGAGTTAGATCTGGCCGATCTTGGCCTACTGAGTATAAGATGCGGCAAAAATCCAAGCAACTAACGTTATTATGAAACTGCTTGGCAAGCACATTATATCAACCAAGTATTCCTGGCTCAAGATGACCTCAAATGAATGACAACTCGGCCTCCTGCTCTTGTCCTAGGACCTAGTACTATGGGAAAGAATGGGTAATAATCACTCGCACTCCGTTTACAATAAATGAGAGAAACTTCATGCAAAGGAGAAGAAATACTTCACCCAACTTCAGATAGGATGACGTGTCGAATACCATCACATTTTGCACACCATTGGATCATCAGTGCAAGCTATCTCGTATCGGCTCCGGTAGTTGTACACGGCTGCATGCATTTTCCCATCGCGAGGTAGGGCTAGAACTCGGTGATGGGATTGTGATTTGTGTACAAGACGATTCACGATCGACGATCAGCACGTGGCAGCGCATGCGCAGTGACATTGCTTACACTCGACCGACCGAACCACATGACATGTACATGACGAACTGTCCCCTGCATAATCGCATGCATGCATACTGGGGCCAGCTAGCCCACAAGAGCGCCACTGATGAGCTGAGCTGCGGGCGCCGCTGTTGCGCCGTGTCGATGTCGGGGACAACTCCCGGGTTCTCGATCTCAAGCGCTGATGATGTAGACGTCAATGAGGCTCGCGAGGCGCTGGTTTAGCTGGACTCCACTTCTCGTATATAATATGGCTTTCGGTTCTACCTTTGATGTCTCTATGAAAGCTATTGCCGCTGGTTGAGTTCTGTAGAAGGAGCAGTGTCCCTTTCTATCTACCTGCCTCCCTTTGTGCGTCTAATGAACCTCGAAATCTGACGTCTCCTGGTGAAATTGCTCTTTCGTTTTTGGCCTTTCTTTGCAGGTACAGTGTAACTAACCCCGTCGCGGGGCGCTGTAACACAGTAACAGCCCGTATTTGTCCGTATGGGGTCGCTGCTGCGGTAACAGTGTAACCAACGTTAGGATGTTAACGTTTATAGTCATACGGTTAGTTATACTTATAACGTTAGGGCCAGAGGTCTAACATTGCAGTTGTTAGATCTAGCCTAGTCAAAATGCTTTTGATGATGTCAGCATGCTGCATAGCTTGAATACCGCAGTATATCGATGAAAAAGGCAATACTAGTTATGAGACAGCTTCTTGATAATTGAAGCAAAATTTGGGTGGCCGATGATAAATTAACAAGGAAAAGTAGAAATTACGCGGTGTGTAATATAGACCTCTATGTCCCTGCCGGAAGTAGCATTTAGTAGCAAAGTGTACAATATAGGTAAAAAATCAAGGTCAAAGGTCAAAATTCTGTGTAACAGTTAACCAAAATTTTGAAGCCCTCGGGCCTCACCTAGTGCCATCACATAAAGCAAACGGAATAGAAATCGGGTTAGAAATGGCGAAGGAGTAGCATTTTGTAGCCAATTGAATGTACAATGTAGATGAAAAATCAAGGTCAAAGGTCAAAATTCTATGTAGAAGTTTTGAAGCCCTCACCTAGTGCCATCACATAAAGCAAACAGAATCGAAATCGGGTTAGAAATGACGAAGGAGTAGCATTTTGGAGCAAAATGTACAATACAGGTCAAAAATCAAGGTCAAAGGTCAAAGAAGTCAAAGGTCAAAATTCTGTGTAGAAGTTTTGAAGCCCTCACCTAGTGCCATCACATAAAGCAAACGGAATCGAATTCGGGTTAGAAATGGCGAAGGAGTAGCATTTTGTAGCAAAGTGTACAATACAGGTAAAAAAATCAAGATCAAAGGTCAAAGAAGTCAAAGGTCAAAACTGTGTAGAAGTTTTGAAGCCCTCACCTAGTGCCATCGCATAAAGCAAACAGAATCGAAATTGGGTTAGATTAATGGCGAAGGAGTAGCATTTTGTAGCCGATGTACAATATAGGTAAAAAATCAAGGTCAAAGGTCAAAGAAGTCAAAGGTCAAAATTCTGTGTAGAAGTTTTGAAGCCCTGGATCACCTAGTGGCATCACATAAAGCAAACGGAAGTGAAATTGGGGATAGAAATGGCGAAGGAGTAGCATTTTGTAGCCAATGTACAATACAGGTAAAAAAATCAAGGTCAACGGTCAAAGACGTCAAAGGTCAAAACTGTGTAGAAGTTTTGAAGCCCTCACCTAGTGCCATCACATAAAGCAAACAGAATCGAAATCGGGTTAGAAATGGCGAAGGAGTAGCATTTTGTAGCAAAATGTACAATATAGGTCCAAAATCAAGGTCAAAGGTCAAAATTCTGTGTAGAAGTTTTGAAGCCCTCACCTAGTGCCATCACATAAAGCAAACAGAATCGAAATCGGGTCAGAAATGGCGGAGGAGTAGCATTTTGTAGCCAATGTACAATATAGGTCAAAAATCAAGGTCAAAGAAGTCAAAGGTCAAAATTCTGTGTAGAAGTTTTGAAGCCCTCACCTAGTGCCATCACATAAAGCAAACAGAATCGAAATCGGGTTAGAAATGGTGAAGGAGTAGCATTTTGTAGCCAATGTACAATATAGGTCCAAAATCAAGGTCAAAGGTCAAAGAAGTCAAAGGTCAAAATTCTGTGTCGAAGTTTTGAAGCCCTCACCTAGTGCCATCACATAAAGCAAACGGAATCGAAATCGGGTTAGAAATGGCGAAGGAGTAGCATTTTGAAGCAAAATATACAATATAAGGTCAAGGTCAAAGGTTACAACTGAAATTCTGTGTAGAAGTTTCAAAGCTCCCATGTAGTGCTCTCATATAAAGCAAGCGGAATCAAAATTCGCTCATAAATGACAGAGAAGTAGCAAATTGAACATTTTGATCACACACGGACGCACACACGCACGACCTCACGGTGATATACTTGTGTGTCTACCCCTTTGTTCTCCCTTTTGTTAAAATAGACACACAAGCAAAAATTTTAGCCACACAAGCCTGACGGAATAAAGGCCATCTATTGTGCACTATTGTTCTCCTAGCCACACAAGCATACTCTCGTTAGCACAGACAGACGGACGGACGCACACACGGACACACTCACGTACGGAGCCCCAATTCATAGTCCCCTGATCGAACTTGTTCGGCGGGGACAAACATTCATTCAGTAGATCGTGACAATTATCATTAATTAATTATGCCATAGTCTATATTATGGCAGGTGATCTTGTCATATGCAAATATTATGTAGGCCTAAGTTTTATTGGAAACATTCATTCCTTATTTTGATGAGTTAGACTTGCAAGTATGAGTAATCAATGTGATATGGGTCACCAGTGGCGTATCTAGGGGGGGGCAAGGGGGGCACGTGCCCCGGGCGCCACTCCTTGGGGGCGCAAAAAAACAAAACGAAGAAGAAGAAAAAAAAAAGAAAAAAGAAAAGAAGAAGAAGAAGAAGAAACTCACCGGAAGGGGGGGGGGGAAGAATGTTGGGGGGGGGGGGGGCAGAAAACGAAATAAAAAAAGGATGAAAACAAAACATAATGATGATTCGGACAAAATGACAATGTTTATTGTGTTCACACAAGAATTCCATATTATGTAAGCTGAAATATAACATTTTCGGCTCGCTCGCTGCGCTCGCTCTCTAAGTTTTATATAGAAGAAGAAGGTAAGAACAAAATGTGATGATGACGCGGACAAAATGACAATGTCTATTGTGTTCACACGTGTCATTTTATATTTAGCAGGCAAAATGTTTCATGGAGCAGCGGCTGCAATTTCTTTCGTTCTGAAGCGATCGCCAATTGGATCAAAAGAAAGCGCCAACGGTTTCGAGCATAAGGGGGGGGGGGGCGCCAAAAAAATCAAACAAGATAAGAACAAAACGTACTGATGACGTGGAAATATACACATTTCGGCTCACTCGCCCGTACTAATTTAGAGTATTTCTTCAAGTCCTTCAGTTTGTTGGTAAAAATCGTTATCTATAAGGCCGTCACTATATCTTGATTAGAATTGTAAGATTTGATAAGCAAAAAATGACAAGAGTTCCATGTTTTGTAAGCTGAAATACAAAAATTTTCGGCCCGCTCGCTGCGCTCGCTCGCCAAAATTTATCAAAACAAAAAGGAGATAAGAACAAAACGTGATGATGACGCGGAAATATACAAATTTCGGCTCACTCGCTCGTACTAATGTAGAGTATTTTTTCAAGTCTTCAGTTTGTTGGTAAAAATCGTTATCTATAAGGCCGTCACTATATCTTGATTAGAATTGTAAGATTTGATAAGCAAAAAATGACAAGAGTTCCATGTTTTGCAAGCTGAAATACAAAAATTTTCGGCTCGCTCGCTGCGCTCGCTCACCAAAATTTGTCAAAACAAAAAGGAGATAAGAACAAAACGTGATGATGACGCGGAAATATACAAATTTCGGCTCACTCGCGCGTCCATGGTGGGCATTTCATGAAGCAATTTGTCAGATATTTCGTGTGACAAACTGTTAAAAGCTACTGAAATCCTTGCTTCTGATTGGCTGAAAGCAAATTTTGTCCGACAAGTTGTCGGACAAAATGCTTGCTGATTTAGAATATTTTTTAAAGTACTCAATTTGTTGGTATAGATAAATCGTTATCTATAAGGCCGTCACTATCTTAATTTTATTGTAAGATTTGATAAGCAAAAAATGACAAGAATTCCATGCTTTGTCAGCTGAAATACAAAAATTTTCGGCTCGCTCGCTGCGCTCGCTCGCCAAAATTTATCAAAATTCATTACATTTAAATCACCCTCAAAAGACCCCTTTTAAGGGCTTGAAAAGCATATCATGTGGACTTTGCTTAAAGTCCCTACCGGGATGGGGTTGGAGTTGAACACTAGTGTTTTTCAGAAATTAGGGGCGCAATTTTCGCGCTTGCCCCGGGCGCCGTTTTCCCTAGATACGCCACTGTGGGTCACGGATGTAGAGGTACATTTCATGAGGATGTAATGTTTAATGTTTGTATGCATCGGTATTCAGACAAACTCAAAAGCCCTCACACGTTTTCTCTTTTGAGAATTAACATTAAAAAAAAAATCTTTCCTTCAGTCTCAAGGGCAAATACCTTTGAAAAAAATCAGTTTGGATTCTGCATGTGTGAAAAATTGTGGAAAGTTTGAGGGGTATTACATTACACATTGTGTGCACCTTCTAAACAAAAAGTGTGCTTAGAAGTTTGTTTTTGTTTTTTTTTTGGTGGTGGTGGTGGTGGTATTTTGCAAGGATATTGATTCAAGGAAAATTCCTAATGTGAGTCACTTTAAATTGTCAGTGTTTGATAAAATCATTTGTTTGCATTTTTGCCGATATGAGCTCCCTCGAGGAGACTTGGTATGCATTTAATATTCTTGTTTACCGGTATATCTCTTTGTAACTCTATAATGTTTGTTTTATGTTATAAGTGCTGTCTGGGGCAAATTATTTGTATAGGGCCCCATTTCTCTCTCTTCTTTCGATCTTTAAAATAACAACAACAACAACAACATTTTTGCCGTGCTTCTTTTCTACCTGCAGGAAATTGTCTGGACATTCCTGAAAGAGAGAAAATGGCATCACACAAGTCAATGCAAATCGTCCTTCTAGCTGCAGCAGTTTTTCTCATCACACTGATGAGGCAGACCTCAGCAGACTACACTGCTGCCGTGGTGGAGCACAAGGCCATATCCTGGCTCCTGCCATTTGTTAACAGGGATCAAGCAACGGCCATAATCAACCTGAACCTTGACATTTATGATTACTATGCTTTGGCTGCTGCCTCAAAGGTACTGATGTAATCCCATAGAATCATGCAGATAATGAGTCAATCACAACAAATAATCAGATTATTAGTCAATGATTAATGATTTGATCTCTAGAAATGCTTCAAGAAACGAATTAATTATCAACCAACCATCTAGAAACAATGAAATATTCAACATTCATCACTTTGTGTCATGTCCATATGTTATTACAACATGTTGAGCAAATTGAATAAGCAAAAAAGAGACCAGATTTTCGAGTACTTATTTTCGAGTACAGTGGAATCAATACATTGTATACAAATGTACACAATTTACTTAAATTTTTAACCAATAAAAGAACAAGTTTAGGGTATGAATTGTTTTGAAACTAATTGTTAAAGGCAAATTTTCACACAAGGACAATGACTAATTATATTGTTGACTGAATGCAGCATTAGTCTTTCCATGTGTAGCTTGTTAAATGCAGCCAAGGAAAGAGGCATGGCACTAAAGTTTGTCATTGCTATTTTCATCCTTCAGGGAACGGACATCATTGTGTTTCCAGAGTACGGTATTACTGGTTTCGTCAATGAAGAGCGTGATCATATCATCCCATACCTCGAGGAAGTTCCTACTCCGTCCAAATCAAAGGCTTACATTCCCTGCCACGAGAAATTCATTGTCAACATTACAATCCAACACCGACTCAGCTGTCTGGCACTGAAGCACAACATCACAATTGTTGCAAACTTGATGACCATACAACCGTGCGCACCAAAAACTGATCCGGACTGCCCTCCTGATGGACGCTACCAGTATAACACGGATGTGGCATTTGCAGAGAACGGGCGACTTGTGGCGCGGTACCACAAGGAGAACCTGTACACCGGTGAAGCTAAAGTCTTCAATCCAGGGCGTGGACAGGGCGAGGTGGCAGCGTTTCAGACTAGCTTTGGCTACTTTGGACTCTTCACTTGTTTTGATATCCTCTTTGCGCAGCCTGCGGAGACCCTGGTCAACAAACTGGGTGTAGACACAATGGTGTTCCCAACAGCCTGGATGAATGAGCTGCCGCTGCTGAGCGCCGCCGAGTACCAGCAGGCTTGGAGTTTGAGCTATGGGGTGAACCTCCTAGCCGCCAACCAGCACTACCCCATAGCACAGATGACCGGTAGTGGCATCTTCTCTCCACATGGTGGTGCAGTGACCTACACCTATGACATGGAGTCCATACTGGGGAAGATGCTCATGGGAGAAGTGAAAACTGGTGCTCCATCAAAGATCCTTAATGAGATGAAATCTTCAAGTGGTATCCACCTGACTTACGACAAAGATTTGTCCAGCATCACAAGTGGCATCAAATCTAGTCTTCTTGAGGGCATCAATGGAGGCATAGGGAACTCTAGTAAAACCACCATCTTTGACCGTTCAGAGCCTGACCAAGGCATCCCAAAATATTTCATCGCCAAGCTGAACGATGACCCTTATAACTTGACCCTCCTGACTGGTAAGCAAGGGAGGGTGTCCATCAGCAACAACAATGTGTCTTGCACCCTTGACTTTAGCCGACAGTCCGACTCAGAGCTCTACGCCCTGGGCGTCTTCGATGGCCTGCACACCATGAACGGCGAGTACTACATCCAGTGCTGCTCGTTGGTGCGGTGCGGGTCTGACAGTGACCCATATCGCTGTGGCGCGGAGGTGAGTGATGCTGCGACAGTCTTCGGCCATTTCGATCTCAGGATCGAGGGGCAGTCGGCCAAGACCAGGCTCTTCCCGGAGGTGGTGGCCACTAAAGTTCAGCTTCCTCCAGTGAAGGAGGCATGGACGTTCTCCGAAGAGAGGGATCATGTTTGGAGCATGGGGGAGGGTGTGAAAGATCCCATCATTGCAGTGAATATATTTGGGAGGTGGTATGAAAGAGATTAAGGGGTATTGGTAAGAGGTTCAGTTCCTGTCCAGTGATCTTCAAGGGAATTTAGAAGAAAAAAAAAAGTTTTAATGAAGACCTAGTCATGTCATGTTTTTGTTTCAGGTAAAAGGTAATGATAATGTATGAGTTTTCATGAAATGATGACATACAAGGACCCATATTGTGTATTGCAGTAGAAATAACCTGAATGTACCGTGCACGATGTGCCTTTTGTAGTTTTATGTCAGCTGTCAAAGATAAGTCATACATAGTATTAACTTCTTACAACATCAAACGAGCATAACCAAATTCTTGGTTTTATTTTTGCAATGGCATAGTATAATAATTGTATGAGAAAATTGCTGTGTATTCATGGCCTGAAGATATTCTATTAGTGCAATGTGGATTTTTTTTAAATATATTGTGAAATAGCTCATAATTGACTAATTTTGTTTACATTGTCTTTCAATATGTTTGTAGCTCTGCATTTTATTAAACCTACAATGTCTGATGTTCTGCATTTAACCTGTTGAAGACGAGTCCCACAGTATACTGTATACGCCATATATTTTGCATGTCTAAATTTGTGTGAATCAGGAATTCCCGACAATTTCACGAGTGGTTAAATTCGCGATCGTGGAGCCCTGTACTGAACGGAGAAGTGTACAGGCATACGTCACATTCACATTGGGATCAGAGTCCATATTTTCGCGTGTCTTTAATTTCGCGAATAGAACCTGACTCGCAAAATTTGCGAAAATAAAACCTCACGAAATATTCGGCGTATACAGTACTTGGGCAGGTGTGTATGGGACATGCGTGTTTTAGCAAAATCTGCCCATCCTCAACTGGTTAAGAGTGAGCAATATCTTGGAGAAAGGCTATGAAGGAAATTAACCCCTCCAATCCCATAGAGTGGGAAGAATGGACTTTGAATGGCAATGATAAATGCATTGCTTTTGAAAATCCTGTATGATGCAGTTGATAGATATACATGTGAATATGCAATTTAAGGATATGTGGATATATGTATATGCAGTGATACTGAAATATATTAGAACACTCTTTTTCGCCTTTGACAATCAGTACTACATGGTTAGGACTAAGTTCATTCATAGAAAGTGGTATGCTTTAGGCACAGTTGAAATTTGTTTTAGAGACCATTGGCAAATTGTCTTTTGGCTGTTCAGAGAACCACATTTCTTCATACGTGTACATGTATAAACTAGTGATTTAAAAAGAAGAAGTAGAAGAAGAAGTTGTACTGGTGAACCCCCTTTATAACAAACACTCATACAGTGATATATATATATTTTTTTCATATTCCTGACATCAACTGTTTTTGTTTCTCATGTTCAATGGGTGGGTTGAAGAAAGCTGAGGGCTTGGGCACGGGGAAGCTGTGCTGATATTGCGCTATTGTTTCAGTAATTTGTCCTACGCGTTTTTGGTTGTGGACTGTATGTCCATCTGTGCAATGCACAATATTTTCTTAGCCGTTTCGTAAGCAAATGAATGCACTCAGTGCGTGATTTAAGTGAACAAGAAAGGTTTTAATGACAACATAGGATTACAGTGTAAATTCTACATGTCGTATCAAATTGATTTGTTTGCCACACAGTCTGAGACCATTTGAGGGGGAAATGGAACCAAACTTTACTTGGTACCAATGAGATTATGAATTACTCTGAGAAATCTTGATTAGATTGATATTTTTACTGTATATCTTGTCTCCATTACAGTTATCTTTATTCCTGATATCCTACATCAGAATGTGTACTGTCTACTACATGTATGTGCATAACCCCCATGTTACAATCTTCTTTACACTAAATGAAAGAAAGATCTTTGCCCCGTTTCATAAAAAAGTTACCGCTGCGGTAAGTCTAAAATTTCAAAGGTAAGTCACAAATCAGCGGTAAGTCACAAATCAGCGGTAACTTTCCGTTGCATAAAAAGTTACCGCTGATTTTTTGACCGTAAGACTATCAAAAACAGCGGTAACTTTACCATAGTTCTCAGGGGTGTGGTAAGTCAGCAAAAATTGCAGTATCCATGTCATTCCATCATGGCAGCCATATTGTATGCCTTGGAGCACCGCCGTGCTATGAGAAGAGAGTGGATTTTCCGAGATAGGAGGCATCCTCTGGACCTGTACACCGACGAGCAAATGCTCAAGGTGTACAGGTTCAGCAGGCATGGATGCCTGTCTATAATCGACCGTATAACGGAGAGACTAGAACATCGAACACGAAGGAACCAGGCAATTCCACCTAGCCTTCAAGTGTTCACAGCACTTCGCTTCTATGCAGGTGGCTCTGTCATTGATGCAACAAATTGCATCCATGGCATCCACAAATCTACAACAGAGGGGTGAAGGTTCAGGTGTGAGTTTCTTCAATTTGTTTCCCTCTACATTCCTTCTTTACACTAGTTTGTAAAAATTAAACTCAGAAAGTATGGTAGACTGCCATGTTTTTTCATTTAATGTTTGTCAGACGATGTTAAACTTGGTGGAACACCTCTGTATTTAGAAGTTCAGAAACCAAATATTGCGTGTTGATAACATTTCACAGATGAGTGGAGTGGGGGTGTCTACTAAAAGAAAAATAAAGAAAATAAAATTTAAAAAAAAGGTCTAAGCTCCCGTACGTGTACATGTTTCATGAAGCTTGTTTACCAGGCTGGAAGTAACAGAGCCTCTCTTACAAAAGCCAAGTCAACAAACTCCCAGCCTTACTTTGATCAGAGTAACATGTGATATTGATCTGTTGACCTCTCCTCACAGGGTATTTGTTTTCATGTACATACCCAGGATTGTTGTCATGTACTTTTCATCCCATAATTGTTTTTTGACAATACCGACATGGCAAAAAAAAAGTACACATGGCTATGTGATAGTCACAGATGTTAGCAAACTACTTGGTATGCACACCTGTTTCTTGTTGATGCCTAGCCTTCTCTCCCTTGCTTTGCTTGTATATGTGTGTGTGTGTGTGTGTGTGTGTGTGTGTGTGTGTGTGTGTGCAGATCAATGATATGTATGTACCCACACTGTATACGAAAGTACCATTGTGGTCTGTAGATTTACTCACATCAAGGGAGTATGATAAATACCTCCTATGTTCCCACTGAGAGTTCATTGCATACGTCCTGAGGATTTGCTTTCTTATAGTGATGACATTATGAAGCAGTCCAAACCACCTCATAATACATGCGGTCAACTCTTCCTTTTTCAATGCTACATTCACTCACACACACACACACACACACACACACACACACACACACACACACACACACACACACACACACACACACACACACACACACACACACAAACACACACACACACAAACACACACACACACAAATATTATTCACACTAAAAATTGTGAAGTTCAGCAAACCAAGGAGGTTCAAGAGAATGGAGTCACAACTGTCATATTTCCTTTACTAGATGTTCGAAGCCGCCGCTGAAAACTATTTGAAGCATGTGCCAAACAGGATCTGCCGCGCCGATACGAAGACAATTGACTCGTGTCTCATTGCATAATTACCAGCCACTTTCAAAGAAAGATATGTCTTTTTGATGGTAATTACTTTTCGCTATCCCTTCTTATAAAAGGTAGGTGGTACAGACACGAGGATGCGCGAACAGAAATTGAGGAAAAAATGCTGAAATGGAGATGAAAATTACTCGACTGGGCATACCAGGGCACTAATCTGATATATCTATCAATAAAGAATTATACTTGTAGATTCTTACATATTAGTTTCATTTGGGGAAATTAAGTGGAAAAATGATAAAATCAGCTTTCCAGGATGGTACAGTTTTAAACATTTTCACATAATACAGCTCTGATTTACACTTTTGCGCAAATTTCTGAACGGAATTGACTTTTGTTTTACGTGTTTTATTATTAAGTGAAGTTTCATTTCATTTGATAAATAAATAAGCAAAATATGGCCAACAATTTGATAACGTTCAAAATGAATCTTCAGATTGCTCAGCAAAACGGCGGCTTGGAACATCGATCATCAAAGGCACAAGTGCACCTGTGGAATTCTTTTGTACATCAATAGAAATCTGACAACTGTTTGAATAATTACAGCCAGTTGGAACTCCAATGTATAAAACCTCCTTGAGCAAACTGAAGTATTCTCACATTCAAGACAACTAGAACACAAATTTGACTGTAATTGATCTTTAAAAAAAATCACATTTATTGCAGCAAGAAACAAAGGGTATGTCAATTCCTTTAAGAAAGTCGTAGTGTCTTGCTGACAAAAATGCATCCTTGTCGCACACAGGGTTTCTTTGACTTTAAGAACCTCTCCACCATTGCAATCAAGCCTTGTTCACTTATTTCTCCCACTAGACATGTAAGAACTGTTTGAGTGGTTATATACAGCAGCTTGAATTATAAGCCATATTGTCTCTTCACACAGTCCTTTTTTACTGATGCATCATTACATGTGGTGGTCTATTCTTAAGAAAGCCTTACATCACTATTAATAGGTTGTATACATACCATTACTCCATACAGACCCAGCCATTAAATATTGATATACATTATTTCCTGTTAGACTGTATCTTTGATTACTCACAGATTCTTCTTTTCAAGTACAGCAAAAAATTTGAGTTTTTGGTATTAATTCAAAGGTTGACCCTTTGCTCATTACCTCAACATACGCAAAATCATTGCATCAATATGAATATCCTCAGTTATGGGGAACCCAAGCAGGCTTCACACACTCATTTCCTTACCAATCTGCCATCTAGCCATTCTGGCTACCTCTGGATAATGGATTGGATCTACATTATGTCATAATGATAACACTCCAGAATTAGAGCAGTGCTTTTCTCCATTCTACTATAAATATGCTTGTCACTGGTCATCAGAAGCATTTTGTATAACATCTCTTTCCATGTTTGTTTGCTTCTTGTTGTTGTTTTTTTTTGTTGTTGTTTTTTTAATCATCACCACCATCACCATAGTCCAATATAGGCCTACCAGTCAATCAGGAGAGAATAAGTTATCCCTGCACTTTACACAATGTATCAAAAATTATACAAATTTGAGGC
The DNA here is from genome assembly GCF_040938485.1 of Diadema antillarum. Taxonomy (NCBI): domain Eukaryota; kingdom Metazoa; phylum Echinodermata; class Echinoidea; order Diadematoida; family Diadematidae; genus Diadema; species Diadema antillarum. Next base: position 85,755 of record NW_027272737.1, read on the forward strand.
GAGGTATGTACAAATATTAATGTATTTTTACAAGGAAGTCCATAACTGAATTGACATTAATATGATATTGCAGGTATAATTAATATCAAGAGCATACAAAATATTTCAAACAGATCACTTCCACAAGCTCATTACTAACGAATTTCATCTACTCTCAGTCCGTCATAGGCTGGGGAAATTTCTCTGCAGAAATGATCCTCTTGTTATCATCAAATTGGCAGCTCTGAATTTTACTGTATAGCTTTACTGAAAAACTTCATATGAAACTGAATATAAAAATCATCAGATCTCCATGGAATCAGAAAGAAATTTACCAAGACATGCCAGCCTTAGAAAGAAAGAGAAAATTGATCTTCTCAAATGCATTGCCAATTTGAGAATTATGAAAAAAAAAATAAATCTAGGAATAAATAGGCTTTTGAAACTTCTGTAACAAAAACAATTACTGGAATATATGAATAACAAAGGACTCCAATGAAGGATCACTGTTTTACTCTACTTTTTTAAAAATGCTTACGATGAAGAGAAAATACCTCTAATAAAAACAAAACAAGACATGAAACCACAAAACATCGTCTTGGGGAAATTTATGGGTTAATGAGTAATGCATCCCTTCCGAGGCACTTCCAAAATCATCATTTTACTCATCCTCACACAAAAATGATATAGTTAAGATGTGACACACAATGATGAAAGCATGTCTACTGCTGTGAAGTAAAGGATTATCTACATTGATTAACATGAAAACCTAAATTCAAAGCCATGTTGAGTATTTCAATACACAGAGACTCCAACCCCAAGCACCTTCTGATCTGGAGATTCTCCCGCCTGAAACCCCTAGCAAACGGGAGACTCAAAGTTGATGTGTGCGAAGCGCGAAATTCCCAGGGTTCTAGATGCTCTCTGGTGCTATCTCAGGCTTATTTTTTCAACATACGATAGAAATATGTAAGAAATCCTTTCCAACGGGAGACAAAGAGCCAGGGCGGGAGAAATTAAATCTCAAACGGGAGAACGGGAGATTTTGCAAAAATGGGTTTTCGGCGGGAGATCTCCCGTCGAAAACGGGAGAGTTGGAGTCTCTGAATACATGTTATGCAAATATTGACATAGGGCAAAGCATATAGCATGAAAGGGCTAAGTTTTTGCATAATCATTCGACTTTAACTCAATTTTGCACCTAAACTTTATAGTTATACAGTGAAGTTGCAAACACGAATATACAATTATCTCTACCTACTGATTCGTAATGATGGCAATAATAATTTCCATTCACAATGACTTTCATACTTTCTGTTTAAACAACATCCATCATACTGTTTCTAGGCGCTGGAAAGAAAATCAAGTACTTCTCGCTTTCCGCTAATTTATCACGTTCTTCCGTAATTGGGTCAGCACATTGCAAGCAGAATTCATGAAAAAAAAAAAAAAACATTCATACGAGATAGAAATAAGCCACATCATATCAGCAGCAGATATTTTAAGAATATGCATATCAGTTTATTGCACCAATCAAAGTGGCATTGTCAATCATAATCAAAATAGCAACAATACACACACTATTTCTAGTTTCTGTCCAAATATGGCATTCTTTGACTCCAGAGCAGTACTGTATATCTGCCAAACTACTTACAAGAAATTGGAATGCATTTAATATAATCATTAAAAAAAATTGGGAAAACTCCACTGAAAATGGAACACTTTCCTTTTGATGCAAACTATAACACTGGACATAATGATGACATAGGAGTGAGTTTGGTGAATCTATAATTACTTATTAATTGAATGACGAAAAGCTTGACATCTGTCCTTTACACTGAAGAGAATAGTCCGTCGGCTGGGAATGAGAAGGGTGTTAATATGTCTGGAACACTGGGTTACTGTATACGCTGTTATTTTCGCGAATGACGAGATCATAGACATTTTCGCGAGATGTTGTTTTCGCGAATCGACGCCGACGCTTACAATAATGCTCTATCAACACAGCGCATGAAGACAATTTCGCGTGTTGTTAAATTCGCGATCCAACTGTGCTTCACAAAATTTGTGAAAATTAAACCCTCGCGAAAATAACAGCTTGTAAAGTAAGTGGCAAATTAACGCCCTTCTCATTCTCACCTGACGAGTTGTGAATACACCATTGACAGCAACGTGGCAGAAAACATTGTCTAATATTACATAAACCTTGAAATTCAATCAATCAAATAACTCAGATTATGTACACATACTATGTCTTGCAGACAGCACTGCTTGATGGTTACTTTATATTTCTTTGTCTATGATGACAGAATCAACATTAACTTCATTGATATTATGATATATGCACTGTAACCGTAGCAGCCCTGTTCAAACGGAAATGCCTCCACCCTTGAGCTTGAAATGGTAATCTCTGAACACATACATTGTATATTGAATTCATGTACCGGTATACCTTTAGAGCCTGGCTCTTCATACTGTCTGCTATGTCAAGTTCATATCACAAATTAAAGATCAATTCACTCTCTAAGATACCTGAGAAAAATTTTCAAAACTTAATATGGTAAAAACAAAATTATGTCTTCATCTAACAGTAACAAACACATAATGCCATACATGCTACTGTCAAAATACTTTGGTACACAGTACATGGCTGACTGCATTGTTTTCTAGAATGCAGAAATTCATCTCCTACTGCAACTCGGTCATATCTTTAATCATTTATGAGTCAAATCCTCTCAAACAGGAGAGTAAGTCTTGACTAGGACAAAATTAAACTTGCACTATGTGGTAATAGCACACTCACGTTTCATACTTTGGTCTGAGAATAAAACACTATACATCATTGTAACTTATACTTTACTTCAGAAGTACAACATATTTGTTTTATTTTTGTTTGTTTATTTGTTTGTTTTTTTGCTTGTGCACACTTAACTGCTACAGTACTATCTGTGCCACAACAAAAAAAGTGAAGAGTATAGTAATATTGGCCACACTTTCTGTCCAACTCCATCGGCATCACATCACATTTCTTTAGCATTCATTCTCAGATTCCAACTTTCATAGATCGACCACTATATGTTTTATATATTTGCAATATTCTATGTATGTCTCCTAGCTGGATATCATGTATTTCATTTAATTTTGCTATATTTGATGTATTTTTTTTTCATCGAGAAATGTTATGAAAATAAATTGAAATTGAAATTGAAAGCTTATAACAGGGTTATAATTCAGTGCACTCTTAACATCGTCACCACCCCCAGCATAATTCAATTCTTGGCGGCAAACCTTTCAAAAAATGCATAGTTGGATTTTTTTTTCTTTTTGTTTCAGATTTTCATACCAAAAAATGATGATGTCCACAAATGAGTCAGTTAGAAACTGTGAAATAATAATAGTAATAATAAATCAACCAACCATCAATGCTGATAGGAAATGTATGACACATATTGAATATCATTTTCAAAATATACATTCTTACAATTTCACACACCTACGCACACACACACAAACATTGGATATTTGTAGCATTATTCTAAATAGCTAGACTTGATACACAATGTTCCACGATGTATAATAAGTATTCCACCTCCCATGGTTTGAATCTAATCTACACTAAGAAATTACGAAAAATTGATATACATCATTTAATATATATTGCTCTCATGCTAACTGTCAAGAAAAAGGCAGAATCAATTTCTTAATTTAAAAAAAAAGGACAATTTAAATACTAATGCTACATTTCTGAATACTGGTAGTCACTGGAAAAAATGCAAGAATGCGCTCTATGATGCACGATATGGTGGAAATTTTGAATCAAGGCAATTCGATTTTGAAGGGTAACAGACTAAATATATGTATCACTAACATTCACAACAATGATTCCCTTTGAAAATAAGTGTACGCTTTTGAAACAAGGTTACAAATTCAAAATTACTTGCAAATTAGTGATAATCAAAAAAGCTTCAAACAATAAGAAGCTAGTCGCCTTCTAAATTTTCACCAAATTTCTTTCTGTGGGTGATATTTGGAGATAAATATATAAAGAAGGTGCCAAACTCTCGACAAAAAGAATCTGTCAAATTGAGACCCCCCGCATGACGTTTGGCATATAAAGGGGGGGGGGGGGGGGGGGGGCTTATACCCTTATAATGACAGTTACATGAAATCATCCATCATATGGATGATGGATGGAAATTGAATATCTTTTACATTTCTCACAGACAAATAGTATAAACTGAGTGTACAGTGGCATATTTGACACAAGTTATTCTTAACGATTCATGTCATATCAAGATACCTGAAGACTTGGAGGAAATTCTGGCTTTCAACCACTAGTACCTGCACTACACCACTACAATATATCCACATATAAACAGCAACTTCAAACTACTGCAGCAGTAGCACTTAAAACCTACAAACTAGTTGGCTGTTGCAACAAACAGCTTAAGTTATGGTCAATTTCCAACCATGCTACAAACACATTTATATGAAGGCAAACGTTTGCACAGTTGGCCAAGTCAGCTTGATGAACAATGACAAACATGTAAACTGGTACATGTCAGAACTGTTCATACATTATGATACCCTTGGGACATTGAACCTTGCTGATCATTGAACAGTAGAGGGCAGCAAACCAAATACACAACCACACACAAATGGAAGCCATTAGGTTGGAAACTGAGAGCAATTATATGTCATTGACTACATCACCAAATAATGTTGAACAAAACTAAAATGACAGTTTGTTATGCAAAAATGGCAGCTATTACAACCAGTATTAGCTGGGAAATCTAATCAAGAAGTGTTTTGCCTTGGCTACATCATTCCATATTCACCAAATATCTGGCATAACTCAACTCATGCACTGGTTCTGAAAGCAAAGGTTTGGGCAAATATGTGTATATATCACTTAATTCACACTTGTAAGCAGTAGAAGTGCTGGTACTACTAAAAAGCAATGATAGTGATGAAGAACTGATCACTTTAATAAGAAAAAGAAAATCTGTCACCACAGACAGTCAGTAAAGAAAGTCATAGGGCAGAAATTTGACAATCTATTATAAAGCTGGAAATTTAAGAGGAAAATGATAGGCGGTGGATAAAGAACCCTACTGATGTGATTCTGGAAAATAAGAACTATATGCCAACTCAAGCACATATAAATAATCAGAGTGGGACATTGAAGTATTTTGTAAGAATTAGATTTGATATGTTGTATACAGCATACACTGGAAGCTATATCTTGTGGGATATGCCAGACGTACAAGAATTATACACTGGATTAGCCATGGCAGTGAGGACTATCATACAAATATTGCCCTTTTTGAGGTTTTATTTGACACTTGCTGTCCTTTGGGAGTTATATTTCCCCAAGAGAATACAATTTCCCCAAAGTGCTCAGCACTGAGGGAAAATATTGTCTTGAGGGAAATATATCTCCCATAGGACTATCAAGCGTTATATTACAATGCTAGACAAGGCAATATTTATCATATTATATGGTCTATATAAATATGCATCATTTTGTTTTAGACCTGCCAAATAGCAGCCAGTCAAATTCTGGAATTACATTACCTGATGTGACATCACTGCAGGCAATATAATGATTTCAATCCTCGCTGCATTAGTTACGTGATTGCATCATGACCAATCACAAACCAGCACTTATAGTTGTATGTAGACCATTTATTTTAGGATAATGTAACATTTTTTTTTTTTAGTTTGTAGGCTACCATAGTGAGTTCAGCACAGTTGGTTCAATTGCTAAGAGAACTACAATGTACACTTGATTGAGTATATAAGGGATGACTGCTTTATATTTGCCTTCTTTGATCTAGATAGTATTCTTTGCCTTGTATGAAATGACACATAGTGAAAGCATATGGAGCATACAAGGAAAATTGGCTGTCTGGTCACGAGATGATTAATCAAGTCTGCCTCCACGGTTGGACAGAAGTTGAGCTGGCACAAGATCCCTTTTTTATGCATAATATGGGTGGGGCACCAATTATTTGCAGGTAGTACGTAGAAGGCATCATCAAGACGAGAAGACCTGATTCACGGCTACCAGGAGGACGGTGGCAGCGATGTAGTAGGAGAGGCGGTACATCGTGTCCATGCCGAAGAGCAAGGCAGCCACGCAGAAGACGTGGACGGTCAGGGCTATCGCTTTGGTCAGCGGCCTGAAAGGAATGAAGGACCGGTCATGAGGGTGTCAGTGGTGAGATGTGAGATGTGATCTTTGATATTTTATATCTATTTATTTCTGCAATTTCATGACAAATACGTAATATACAAATACATTTTTCTTTCACATTTGAAGCTATGTACAGTGGCTATTGGCTGGAATGTAAAGGGAGATCTCCGCAGAAATGGAACGGGTAGACACGCCCACTCATAATTGGTCCCAAGTCAATGATGTATATGTATGGTAGGATATGGGTATTCATACTTCATATTGATCCCAAATTTCCTGTGAGGTTTTGGTGAAAAAATAAACTGTATACGCCGAATATTTCCGCGAAATTCACGATTCGGATGCTATTTGCGAAATTAAAAACACGCAAAAATATTGACTCTGTATGCGTCTACATTTCTCCGTTCAGCGCAGGACTCCACGATCGCGAATTTAACCACTCGCGAAATCGTCAGGAATTCCCGATTCGCGAAAATTTAGACTCGCGATATATATGGCGTATACAGTACTCTGAATCTATGTCAAAACAGTACTGTAACTTGCTCTCAAAGGTTTGCTGAGATTGATTATTCTCAAAAGTTTGCCTTTATAACTTTATGTATGCAGAAACAAGCCATTTGTGGTTGCATTCATTTTTTGTTCCCTGGGAAAATATGATTTGACCTGAGATAAAGTTTATATTCAAGTGTGAAAGTTACTAGTAATTGTATCAGTACTTAATAATATGCTTTCAGATTCTCTAAATATTGTGAAGATTTAGCATGTGACTTTTGTGATTATTGCATGAAGTTACATTAATTGATCCTATGAACTTAGGTATCATGCCCAAACTCTTACTGGCTCTTTTTCAAATGATGCAATTTACATCACAGACCAATGTACAAAGGGAAACAAAATGGCTACCCATCTGTTGGCCTGCAAATACTAGTACTCACCCTTTCTTGGGAACCGTGTAAGCTGGGTCTAGGAGCACAGAGAGAGCAGCTAGCACAACCAGGGTGGGGTACAGTGCTGGATCTCTATCAAGGTTGTAAACTTCACGTCTGCAATGATGAAATGGACGTTAAATTTACCCAGAAGGCTTTATCACTACATCAAAATCAACATATCAATTTCTGGTACTTGTTTGGTAGTCGTTTACATTTACACTGTATACAAAAGTATGCACTCTCATAGTTTCTGCTACACAATAAATAATTCCTTCTTAGTTTCTATGTAGTCTCCATAAAGCCATTCAACACTTTACAAACTTTTTTCTTTTCATCCTGATAAGCTGAGCATGAATCACAAGAAAGCAAATTTTTCCATTGAATAATATTCCATGAGTATTTTTGGTGTTTATTTGTACCTACCCACTCTGCACAAAATCAAAGGGGAGAGATTGATAGGGCAATAACTGGAATGTGTATCATATCTTTATCCAAATGGGCTGCATCACTGAAGAGATACTTTTTTTCAGGTGATGAAGAAGCTGTTCTTCTGAGAATCAGACAAATGGTGAAACATGTCAATGAATGACTAGACGTAGGTAATTTGAAAAGTTATTCAACTGAATGCACAAAGAGAATGCAATCTTTTTCGTTTCTACCTACAACGTCAACCTTCTTTATGTTTGTCATATCCTCCAGCACAGATATGTCTCTTTGGAAGAAGACACTACAAAGAATCTCTATTTTCTTCTTTTGTATGACACACAAAGCATTATCATCACACGCCACACAATATCACATGAAACGCAAAGACTGAAAGCATCATCACTTTTCAGTGGGATTGCCACATGCCTAGCAGAATAGCGCACACTCGGTAATGCCGTGGAAAAGAAAAGCATTGTTTCCTTGCGTCATCATTGAAAATAGCCATGTGGCGACATTTACCGTCACCAGGAACGAAATGACAAAAAATTGACAATATAATTGCAAGAGAGCCTTCATACATTAGACAAGCATGTCCTTGGCCAAATTTAGAGCTTTATGCCTTCCTATCAGTACTATGATGGTATGTCCAAGTTTGTTGACATACTTGTTGACTTTGACACACAATTTCATTACTGCTGTTTCTTTTTAACCTGACCTTTTTAGTTACAGCTGTAAGGAAAAGCCGGCACACCAATGATGTTCTGTTTATGCTGTACTTTCAGGTACCCAGTCTTACCTCATATTTTTCACCCACACAGCTAACGACGGTACATTGAGCAGGGTGAGCAGGAGCAGTAAGATCATCACAGAGAAGTGAAAAGAGAGACTGGTGTTTGCCACATCTAGTGGAGTAGGGGGAGCTGCTTCCTTGTCAGATGGAGTGGATCCATTCTCCTGAGATTTGGCATCAGTCTCTGCGGTCTGCTCCTTCTCCTGCTGTGAATCTTTGTCCTGTTCTGAAGTACTCTGTGACTGAAGAGACAGTAGAAAAGAAACAACAAATGACCTCCAATCCCACAACAATTATCCTAAATACAACTGTTCCCTGGAAAATTTTCCCCCATAACAAGACTTGCTCAAAACAAAGTGTCCCTTATCAAGAGATATGATAAACTTTCATATGTGTAAGTCACACTTGCATTATGTAGCATCCCCAACATTTGACCCTTAAAGCCTGAGGTTAGATAGTTGGAGTCTGCTATAAAAAGGGCGAGTTATCCTGGAGTCCAATTTGCACAATAGATATCACACTGACAGTCTGGAATAGTCTTGTGAATACTTTATACAGTGCACTCCCGTTATAATGGACACGGTTATAACAACATTGCGATTACAACGAAATAAAAATCGAGGTCGCAAAATTATTTGCTCTATGTTTTTTCATTGTTTATTTGTTCGGTCGGTCATTACCAAATTTTGATATAACGAAAGAAAACTGTCGGTCCCTAGGACTTTGTTATAATGGGAGTCACTGTATAAAGTGACATCTAATCTCCATGGCAACATACCAGGTTGAGGCAGGTCTTGAGGAGGTGGGCTCTGGCCTGGAGTGCAATGACCTTCAGGAGGTAGAGCACGGTGAGGATGATAAGCACAAGGGTACTGGAGGCACCAAGGCACACCCCACTCAGTCCTCCCAGGATGGCGTAGAGCAGCAGGGAGTAACCAAGGCTTCCGGCAGACTGGTCGCTATCCAAAGCGATGCTGGTGCTGGTGGGCAGGAGATGGGTTTAAGGAACAGTTAAAGTGAAATCACATATGGGGCACAGGATGCTACATGCAGGCTATAATGTACAGCAAGAAATTTTTGCAGCAAATTTTCAAGAATTGGAGCTGACGGCCTTTTTTGTAACATGATATTTTTGCAAACTGCCACGTGACTGGCATCCAATGCATATAGTGTAGACAAGAATTTTTGCAGGCATCTTAATTTTGATAATCTTGGTTCTTGCAAAATAAATGGCGAAGGAGTAGCATTTTGTAGCCAATGTACAATATAGGTCAAAAATCAAGGTCAAAGGTCAACGAAGACAAAGGTCAAAATTCTGTGTAGAAGTTTTGAAGCCCTCACCTAGTGCTATCACATAAAGCAAACGGAATCGAAATCGGGTTAGAAATGGCGCAGGAGTAGCATTTTGTAGCAAAATGCACAATATAGGTCAAAAATCAAGGTCAAAGGTCAAAGAAGTCAAAGGTCAAAATTCTGTGTACAAGTTTTGAAGCCCTCAACTAGTGCCATCATATAAAGCAAACGGAATCGAAATCGGGTTAAAAATGGCGAAGGAGTAGCATTTCGTAGCAAAATGTACAATATAGGTCAAAAATCAAGGTCAAAGGTCAAAGAAGTCAAAGGTCAAAATTCTGTGTAGAAGTTTTGAAGCCCTCACCTAGTGCCATCACATAAAGCAAACGGAATCGAAATCGGGTTAGAAATGGCGAAGGAGTAGCATTTTGTAACAATTAAAGTGCATGCGAAAATTTCTGGTTTTACAGTCGTAATCAGCCATAGTTTTGGACTGGTCTTAATTGAGCCTGAGCTGGTACGGGTATCTTTGCATACAGCTATGGATAATTCATAATCTACATGCATTGAACAGAGGAAATCGTGCAGGAAGAAAAAAAATATATCAAAAAGGCTTAGCAGCTGTACCACTCGCTCTCACTTTCATCCGTTTCTGGCAGTGCTCTGTGTGGCGAGTTAACCTCATTCCTCAGCCACAATGCCTTATCTAAAGGCTAGACCAAAGATGGTAAAAATAAAACACACACACACAAAAAAACACCCCAAACAAACCAATAAACAAAACGAAACAAAAATATCACACACTAAAGGAATTTTGTTTGCATACTTTCTGTCTTGGACACATGTCAAGACGATTTGTTACAAATTCTTTAATTGGAAAAATGAGAAAAGAAAATGGGATTCCATCGGGATTCAAACCAGAGACCTCCGGATGCTAGCCCGGTGCTCTACCGTCTGACCTATAGAAAGCCCTAGATATTTCTGCACAATTTTCATAAAATCACCTGGCAGCAAGTCAAAGCACACATAAACAAATACTTACCCTTTGAAGAGGGAGAAAAACCGGCCTAATATTTGCACATCCATTTCTAGGAGACCGCCCAGGATGCTGAGAATGCCGTACCCGAGCACAAAGAACAGGATCGGGAGGAGACCAAAGTTGATGCCTTGCCTGTCCAGAATGTTGAAGTCATGGGCTGCAGCCAAATCTGGAAGTCTGTCCAGGACATATAAAAGTGCAATAGCAGTGGGTCAGATGAACACCACACACACACTCAAAGAAAAAATATTCTTGAAAGGATTTGAACTGTAACTCTTTGCATCCAAAACATACCGGACATTGACTACACGTAATCACATGATCTGAAACTATGTTTGTACATTTCCTAATTGAAAACAATGTACATGAGTATGACAGTTGTGAAGCTAATTCAATTGATGCACACAGTCAACTGAGATGCCCAAATGCTTCTCATGCAATCCCTGTATCTATGATATCAGAACATGACCCTTCAATAAATTAAATAATTCTAATAAAATAAGATAATTGAATAAATCATAAATAAATTTTCAAGCGCTCTAGATACAAAATCACTGACTGAAGGTAAACCATGAAATTTCTGTCTAATTGTTTGCTTAAAATTCAGTATATGTTTGGAAAAAGCTAAATGTTTATGCAGAGTGTGACGGCTGGGAATCCATCTTCAAACTCACATTCGTGGAAGTAGGGCTTTGACGAGTGCAACAAAAGGGGCAACCATGTATGGCTTGCAATGCGTCGACAGAATATCCGTGTACACTTCCAGTTTCTCTATACAAGGCAAGAAAACAAACAGATGAAACGAAATGATCTATTCTAAAATATATATCATCATGTGGCTGGGAGAATGATGCGAATGCATGTGTTTCACTGAAGGTGTGCCTGGAGAACGACATAAACACACATGAGGCGCATGTTATACATACGAGTCTCGCCAGAGTTGTGTTGTTCTCCCAGGCACACGATGACATTATAGAGTTAATGAACATTCACTCCTCTGAAATTAACAACACACAAATGAACATCAATTCAAATACTTGTAATCAGTTTTATATTCATTTTTTATCTTCTTTTTGAGATACAGTCTGTCACAATTCATAGATTTTTACCAAAAACTGGGCTACAATGAAAGTATATTGCAAAAGTGGAAATTTTTTGTGGTGTTGAAATTTTCACGCATTTCGCGCAATCAGAAACTACTGCGAAAATAAAAGCATGCGAATATTTTTGCTTGCCTTATTTTCCAGTAGTTGATGTCTTGACTTCGTGGAATTAAAAACATGCAAAATTCTTCTTACCTTGCAGGGCGTGAACAATTAGTCGCACAGAAATATCCACTTATACAGTAGCAGTAATATCTAAAACACACTACATACTAGACCATGGTTATGTTTTTTTTTTTCTTGTAGTAGGGATGCCTTGTACAGCAACACCTTTCAACCACTGAGGTTTGTACTGAAAAGGAGGGTGGATAACATAAGGTACTGCTGGCCTGAATGTGTTTTGTTTTTTCAGAACTTTTCCAACTGGCCTGGAATGTTAGTTGAGATTTCCACCAAATATCAAGAGGCTGTATGCAATCTACAGCATGGCATACACCATCCCAACCAATGGGATTATCAAAAGGCCCCTCCTGCAACAACATCAACATCAACAACAACAACAACAATAATAACCACCACCACAACAACAACAACAACAACAACAACAACAACAACAAACCTTAGTCTTTGGCATTGTAAAGTTCACATATCCATTTAATGATCATTTCTAGCGAATGGTCAGGGTGATAGTTTCAATACAAGACTGATCAACTCAGAGAATATAATCAAAATCACATGTGAACATGTACCTCTCTTTCAGAAGAACACTTCTTTCTTGCATCAACATGCCACACTGGCCAACAAATTAAGTTCTACTTACTCTTTGCATCAATGTTCCTCAGAAGGAAAGATACTGCCAGCAGTGCTACCACGACAACGAAACCTGGGAGCAGGGTGCCATAGAAACGCATCATCTGGGGGGACGAGGTGGGAAAATGAGCGATAAATGAAAATTGCTAGGGCATTATGGCAGCTCTGCAATCAAGGGCATGAATTACGGTAAAAGTGGAAATTTTCACGCATTTCGCGCAACCAGAAGCTAGCGCATAAAAAAAAGCACGTAAATATTTTTGTATGCTATATGTTCTAGTAATTAATGTTCTGATTCCACAGAATTAAAAACATGTGATATTCGTCTTACCCAGCTGAGTGTGAAATATTACTTAAGCACAAATATTCACTCTTACAGTAATATGAGCACAAAGTAATCTTAGGCTGAAACACAATTATCCCTGAAGGCTGGTGAGTGCTTTCAAAACTTATTTATTCAGTTTGTTTGTGAGCAAACAAAGGAAAATGACCTACAACTAGGTCAGAATACTACTGTATAAGCTGTTGTATTTTCATACAGATATTTTTGTGAATATTGAGGTGACAGACATTTTTGCGAGATGCTGTTTTTGCAAACTGTCACAGAGGCTGTCGTTACTGCACTATTACCCTAGCGCACAGCGACATTTTTGTGTGTTGTTACACTTGTGAAAATTAAACCCTCGTGAAAATAACAGCTCATTCAGTAGTACGCCAAGAAATTTGGAGATCATGGCATTTAACTGAGAGGATTTTGTCTGCATATTTGTTCATTTCAGGAGTGGAAGACACCTCACTCTATCTCTCTCTTCGACATGCAAAGTCCCTAATAGCCAGAAGCCCCGCAAACGACGATGATCCGTTCTGGTTGGGTATGCAAGAAATTATCACTTGACCGAAACCCTCCAACTCGACCACTGCTGCCCCTTTTGTCTGCTGATGATCTTCCAGCGCTCTGTTGACTTGTGAAATGGGTTGATATGGGCAACTGCAGGGGCTTGTGCAATATCCCTTACAAACCCTCAAACCAACAAAATATCCATCAAGGTCATTAAGCATCTTCATGTACTTTGCTCATGTTTTTTTTTCCCTCCAGAAGGCAAAGATTATTCTCTCTCCTAATCTTTCAGCAAATGGTCAGGATTCTCATAGGATCAGACGTTGCTTCAGAGAAGTTTGCTTTGAGGAACCATTTTTATGGCATCAACTGGGCCGTGCCTGGCAAAGCGAGCAAGATTTCATTAAATAGTTTGGAGCTTGGTTTCTTGAAAACGTGCAAGCTGCGACAAGATTTGATGTTTTGGTCGGTGAAATCAATGATGCACTGATGAAAAGGACTCAATATGTTTTGTTTGTTTTGTTTTGATTGTTCCATTCCATCTGAGAAGATGGCTGGATATCCCATATTCAGCTACACTAAGTTGGTCTTCCATGAGGTCCAGTTGGATGTGAGGCGGGACCACTTCACCGGGTTAAACACCCTGCTCTTTATGATGAATGATGATTTATGATGAAGCAGGATCTTTTACGTGCATGAGTTGTGACTCTCTCATACACAGGACCTCAATTTTATGTCCTATCCGATTGGGTTCTTCACTTTAAATTATGAACTCAGTACTATATGAACTTGGGTCACCTCATTAACCTTCAAACACTGGTGTTACATGAACTTGGAAGTTTTTATAATCAGCTTGATCCTCCTTCTCAAAAAAAAAAAATGTAACTAGAAATGTCGCTATGGCGACTGATGCCTCCGCCATAATGCATGATTCTCCCAATAGGCGTATAGTACAATGTCTTCACAATGTGTGATCCATGACAGTTTCACATAACTGGCAAAATATTGAAATATTGAACTGGGTTTGCTTTAATTTTCTAAGAGTGCAGGTACACATATTTGGGGAATTGAGAATTTTTACTTGAATTCTGAAAGACCTTTTTATAAGTTCATGCATTGAGTAATTTCCAAGGTATGAAGAAAGAGTGTAATGACGGTACAAAATGGATTTTTTTTTTTTTTTTTTTTTTGGGGGGGGGGGGCATTGAAACCTGGCCTTTGACCCTTAACCTTTGACCTTTGACCTCCTGGCTGGAAATTTCCAAGAGAATCTCCATTAGGTAATGCATGTAATAGGTTTTGAAACTAATAATGCAAACATTGCATATACTAGTATATGAGGGAAATAGTAAAATTTTGAGGAGTTGAACTTGACCTTTGACCCCTGACTATTGACCCATGACCCCTAAATTCCCTAGATAATCCCTGCCAGTCAGTACATGCGTAAGTACCAAGTTCCACGAAGATATATTGAACCATTTGCGAGAAAAGTGATATTGCAACATTTTCACCTAACCTTTGACCTTTTGACCTTTGACCTTATGACATGAAACTCTCTCTGGAGAATCTTTACACAGTAGTACATGTCCACACCAAGTTTCAAGAAAATACCTTCAGGCATTGCATAGATATGGGGGAAATTGCAACATTTGTAGCATTTGACCTTGACCTTTTGACCTTTAACCTCTTGCCAATGTCACTAAAATCATATCAACTAATTGTCCCATCATACATCATCCTTGGACCAAGTTTGGTGAAAGCTGCTTCATCCAGTTTTGAGTTATCACGTAAACAGATAAATTTTAGGATTTGACCTTGATCTTTGACCTTTGACCTCTGTCTGATTTCACTGAAAAACTAATCAAGTAATTGCCCCATCATACATCATCCTCCAACAAAGTTTGGTGAAATTTACTCCATCCAGTCTTGAGTTATCGCGTAAACGGATACAATTTCATGATTTGACCTTGACCTATGACCTTTGACCTTTAGCCAATTTCACCCAAAATCTAATCAAATTATTGCCCCATCATACTTCATACTTGGACCAAGTTTGGTAAAATACCAGTAAATATTACTCAAGTTATCTCGTAAACGAAAGCGGACGGACGGACGTACGGACGTACGGACGGACGGACAACCCGAAAACATAATGCCTCCGGCACCACTTCGTGGCGGAGGCATAAAAATTCATGCTTTCTTCAGTTGAAGGCCTCTCTTTACAACAACTTTACTTTTTTTATAAATCAGGCAATTTTCACTAATTGTAAACTACAGACCAATGTTTCACTGAGAACATCTAGCTGAATTTGTTTTGTTTTGTTTTTTGTTTTTTCAAAGCAATCAAATATCCCCATGGAATGATTGGTCATACCACATGTTGTATGTACCGGTATTTGTCAGGAAAAGGACAAAAACTAAGAACTATTTGTCAATTTTCTTTAGCCATCTTTCACGAAAGATGTTATGTGATTCAATGAATTGGCACCCTTTAATGAATAAAGATATCAATGGGTCAAGTTAGAGATATGAATAAAATTGAAAGTTAGAAAGTTTTACCTTGTACATATCTACATACACAAATTTAAAGGGCTTTCATTGTCAACAAGGAAAAGTAGAAATTACGTGGTGCGTAATATATGTCCCCGCCGGAAGTAGCATTTTGTAGCAAAATGTGCAATATAAGTCAAAAACCAAGGTCAAAGGTCAAAGAAGTCAAAGGTCAAAATTCTGTGTAGAAGTTTTGAAGCCCTCACCTAGTGCCATCACATAAAGCAAATGGAATTGAAATCGGGTTAGAAATGGAGGAGTAGCATTTTGTAGCAAAATGTACAATATAGGTAAAAAATCAAGGTCAAAGGTCAAAGAAGTCAAAGGTCAACATTCTGTGTAGAAGTTTTGAAGTCCTCACCTAGTGCCATCACATAAAGCAAACGGAATCGAAATCGGGTTAGAAATGGCGAAGGAGTAGCATTTTGTAGCAAAATGTACAATATAGGTAAAAAATCAAGGTCAAAGGTCAAAAAAGTCAAAGGTCAAAATTCTGTGTAGAAGTTTTGAAGCCCTCACCTAGTGCCATCACATAAAGCAAACGGAATTGAAATCGGGTTAGAAATGGCGAAGGAGTAGCATTTTGTAGCAAAATGTACAATATAGGTCAAAAATCAAGGTCAAAGGTCAAAGAAGTCAAAGGTCAAAATTCTGTGTAGAAGTTTTGAAGCCCTCACCTAGTGCCATCACATAAAGCAAACGGAATCGAAATCGGGTTAGAAATGGCGAAGGAGTAGCATTTTGTAGCAAAATGTACAATATAGGTCAAAGGTCAAGGTCAAAGGTCAAAGAAGTCAAAGGTCAAAATTCTGTGTAGAAGTTTTGAAGCCCTCACCTAGTGCCATCACATAAAGCAAACGGAATTGAAATCGGGTTAGAAATGGCGAAGGAGTAGCATTTTGTAGCAAAATGTACAATATAGGTCAAAAATCAAGGTCAAAGGTCAAAGAAGTCAAAGGTCAAAATTCTGTGTAGAAGTTTTGAAGCCCTCACCTAGTGCCATCACATAAAGCAAACGGAATCGAAATCGGGTTAGAAATGGCGAAGGAGTAGCATTTTGTAGCAAAATGTACAATATAGGTCAAAGGTCAAGGTCAAAGGTCAAAACTGAAATTCTGTGTAGAAGTTTCAAAGCTCCCATGTAGTGCTATCATATAAAGCAAACAGAATCAAAATTGGCTCATAAATGACAGAGAAGTAGCAAATTGAACATTTTGATCACACACGGACGCACACACGGACGGACGCACGGACGGACGCACACACGGACGGAGGCACGGACGGACGCACACACGGACGGACGCACGGACGGACGGACGCACAGACACACACACGTACGGAGCCCGTTTCATAGTCCCCTGCTCGAACTCGTTCGGCGGGGACAAAAAGGAGAGCTATTGAAAAGGTTTGTCTCAGGGTCTAGGGTCTATTCATGGTTTTCATCACATCTACAATATCAAAATACAGTCAAAATTTTTACTAAATCTATCTGCATACAATGCAATTTATGTATTTGATCAAAATTGCTATTCAAATTTCAAATTATCTTTCTCTACCTGCATATAATGCAATTTATGTATGTGACCAAGACTGTCATTCAAGAAAAAAAAATTATATATATATATATATATATATATATACATGTGTGTATATATACTTATCTTTCTCCCTCTCTCTCACCTCCCCCCCCCCCCCCCGCCCTTTCCCCCAATTATCTTTCTCTACTATTTCCCCCAATCATCTTTCTCTACTACTATGATCTTCCTGGCTATTAAAGCACGCATTTAGACCAGGCAAAATGTGCTGAATAAATATTGACGGACAAACAATATGTGTGTATGAATTGCAAAATGACGTTTGCTGTCGACAATCATTACAATCACCATGTTCTTTATCACCCAGATCAAGCAATGAACCCAACATACCACAGAGTGCTGTCATAAGGTGCAGTCAGACTGGCAAGAGATCGAGAAGTTTAAGATCACAATCTTAAAGGACAAGTTCACCTTCATAAACATAAGGATTGTGAGAATGTAGCAATATTAGTAGAACACATCATTGAAAGTTTGAGGAAAATCAGACAATCCGTTCAAAAGTTATGAATTTTTGAAGTTTTTGTGCAGTACCCACTGGATGAGAAGACTACTGCAGTGTATGAATAACTTAGATGTCACATGCGTACAACAATATAAGGAAAATATAAAGAGAATTTCACAAAATTCCATCTTTTGAAAAAAGTACACATTCCCCTGACTCGTTACCGACAAATGTTACGGGTAATATTATTCCCCCTGCCTTTAGAAAGAGGCAAGTCAAGTGCTCTTTTATTATGCGAAAAAAGTGAAAATACATTGAATTTTCTTTTACATTTTCTTTATACTGTTGTACGCATATGACTCACAAGCTGTAGTAGTCTCCTCATCCAGCGGTTCCAACACAAAAACTTTAAAAATTCATAACTTTTGCATCGATTGTCCAATTTTCCTCAAACTTTCACTGATGTGTTCTACTGATATTGTTGCATTTTCTCAATCCTTATGTTTATGAAGGTGAACTTGTCCTTTAAAGGACAAGTCCACCTTCATATACATGTGGATTGAGTGAAGGCAACAATATTAGAAGAACACATCAGTGAAAGTTTGAGGGAAATTGGACAATCCGTTAAAAAGTTATGAATTTTTAAAATATCTGTGTAGTCACTGCTGGATGAGAAGACTACTACAGTGTGTGATGTCACATGCGTACAACAATATAAGGAAAATAAAAAGAGAATTTCACAAAACTTTACTTTTTGAATAAAGTGGACATTTCTTCGACTTGTTACTGACGTATGATGAGGGTAATATTATTCCTCCCTGCCTCCTGAAAGAGAGAAGTCAAGTGTTCTTTTGTTATGCGAGAAAAATGGAAATATGTTGAATTTTCTTTATTCTTTCTTTATATCGTTGTACTCATGTGACATCACAATCTATAGTAGTCTTCTCATCCAGCTGTGACTGAGTAGAAACTTCAAAAATTCATAACTTTTGAACAGATTGTCTGATTTTCCTCAAACTCTCACTGATGTGCTCTACTAGTATTGCTGTATTCACTCAACCCACATGTCTACAAAGGTGAACTTGTCCTTTAAGGATTTTTAATCTCGAAGTTTTGTCAGTGTGACTGCAAACTTCCCACTCCAACTAGGGACATTTCCCCCACCCTTGCCAAACTTCTTGATCTTTTGCCAGTGCGACCGCTGAGAAACTGAAACTTCGCGATCTTTGTCACGTGACCAGTCAACCACCTGATTGCGGGCGGTGCCTCAAAAGTGCACGGCTACTGTGCTGTACAGGTGTTCATTGTTGCGTCACAATCACTAGCCAACAGACGGCATACTCTTTCTTTCTTTCTTTCTTTCTTTCTTGTGCATGCACACTAGTGACCCAAATTTTTCAATCCAAAGATTGAGATATTTGGCTGCCAGTGTGACCAGACAACAAAAGATCGCAAAGACTTCGCGATCTTAAACTTCTCGATCTTTTGCCTGTCTGACCACGCCTATGCAGTGTAACTTCCAGTAGCATCAGAACTGGTAGAAGTGGGCAGAAGAAGAAGACGAAGAAGAAGAAGAAGAAGAAGAAAAAGAAGAAGAAGAAGAAGAAGAAGAAGAAGAAGAAGAAGAAGAAGAAGAAGAAGAAGAAGAAGAAGAAGAAGAAATAATCCTTGGTGGTCCGGGATTGCAGCATTAATCGAAATCTCCATTATCACCCTCACCTGACACTCCAATTATAGTGACCAAACCGAAAGATCATGAGAGCTGGAACTACCATGGTTGATTGCAGAATCAGAGGGTACCGATTGTAAGGTACCCTGGTACTTTCTGTTAAACCGTCCTTCAGTTGTGTAAGGAGTACAAGAGGTTGCTATAAATTTAGAACTAAAAGAAGAAAGTCACTGACTACGAAACACATCGACAGGTTTGTCAGAGTTGATGCTTCAGTAAATTTGCATGACTTGCATATAAAAGAAAAGAAAGATAGTGAGCTTCCTACCACCTTGAGATGGGGCCAATACAGAGGGCAAGAAAAGATCTTATTATGGACCAATGGAGAGGAACTTTAGGCATGGCCATTAAAATAAAAGAAAGTTTGGTTGTTGTTGTTTTTTCTACTCAAGCTTATGTCTGTCAATTTCCCTCGAGTTGTTGCAGTGAATTGCTGATGGCTGTGAAGAGGAAATTCCCCCTACACATTCATATCCCATCACGATCATCCATCCACTCCTGAGGCATATTTGGAAAGCCCCCTGTCTAGGACTGCTAGCGGGCAGTCCAATGGATTCTAGTGTCCAAAGCAGAAGGGATTTTTCACCAAGGTCCCCCGCCCTTCACTCTCCACCCCCACCCCAACCCCATCTTCATAGCTCTGTCCAGACCCCCTTCTCTTTTTTGTGTGCCCACTCAACCCTTAACTCCCCCAAATCCGCCCCTTAGCAATGAATAAGATCTGTTTGCAGAACTCCCTAAGCGGGGGCCCTGAAAGACGGCGGTGAAAGGAAGAACGCTGGCGGTGATTTGAGATATACTGTGAGGTATCTGTGAACAACTGTCGCCTTAGATTTGCCGCTACTTATGAAGTCCCCTGGGCTAGCGCCCCACCAACAATTGTAGAGGATTAGTGAAGTACTTGGAAGATGTTTAGCGGACACTTCTTCGGGAGAAAGCTCGCAGACATTTTACAAATTGGAGATTGACTGCGTCTTAGCAACTTCACTGGAGACAGAAGTTTGTTGTGTTTCTCACTAAATCAAATTAAATCAAATCAAATCTGCTCACTCTGATCTGGAAAGACTGCTTGATTTGACAATAGCAAGAGGTAAGAATCTGCTCAAATCATTTTACTAGGACTACTCAAACTACCTTTGAGTCATGGACGCAACTATATCTTTCTGAAAACATACTTCATGTTCTACTTTGTGATATCTTGAATTTTATATCATTTATTCACTTTTTATGTGTTTGTTTCAACAGCCCCTATGATGGGCAAGTTTTGTAAAAGGCTATGTATACAATTACAGAAGAGTAAAAAAAAAAGTTTCTCAACAGTGACTAAGAACATATCACCATATTGATAGCCTTTAACAGTAAAACAGCATCCTCAAGATTACAAGTGCTGTATATTTCTCATTAAAAAAAAAATATTATACTGATTCCAACTTAGGACTTCCTTTCTTATCTTATTTCTCAATCTGATTAGTATATATTCAATATGAAGCAGAATTTCATGACTCCTAGATCTTTACTTGTCAACAAAACATAACTTTATTGATCAAGCTTGCATTAGAAATGCAAATTCTTCAGTCAGTAAGACTGTCTAAATTCCTTCGAATGTCAAGACAGTGTGGAAGAGAAAACAGCTCTGCTCTTCTTCATGAGAAGGGCAAATCAGATATTTTTCAATAGAATAAAAGAATTTGAATAGTATTACAATGAAATATCCATAAATAGTGTTCAATCAAATTTTCTTATACAAAAATAGAAGAGCATGAGGAATACTGCTTGACAATTCAAGTAACATCATGCAAATCTGTTCATAAAAACCAAACACACACACATACACACACAAACTTGAAACAATTTGTAGCGACAGATTGTAGTTGTCAATGTTTTATGAAATAAAACTTCACAAAAGCCAAGAGAAATGGGCTGGCTAGCTGTATTCTGCTCTTATACGTCATGCACAGCTGCTAACATCTGTAGATTAAAAAACATTCTAAACATGTTAAAAAGACTTATTTTGAAGGAAAGAAATGGAATGGAGATGGGATAATGGTAAACACAAAACATGTAATATTAAATTTCAAATAAATCATATGTTTTTATTTCACAAATAACAGTTTCTCCTTTTGGATGAAGAAAGAAATACACTAGATATGGTTGAAAAACAAAACTGATTAGTCAGCTGTACTGACAGTGTATGATTTCATTCTCACATACCAAGTACATGTATTTCATTTCTTTACACATTTTTTACATTTATGTCTCCTGTACAGGTATGCAGTCATTCATCTTTACAGAGAATGTTCGGTAACCAGCTACCGGTATTTGCTGTCAATAAACTTTTGAATGGATCTGGAATTCGACGATTAGAGAAAGTCGACTTCACCTCTGCCAAATCCCAACAAAAGAAGTCAGCAAAACGACATTCTGCAATGCGGAGTGTGCAATGTTACATAGAACAGCGCATCAAGTCGTAAATGTCAGTTCACAGAAGAATCATAAATCATTCCTCCCAATATGAGAGCTAAAAATACCAAGTTCGTGCCCTGGTAAACCGTGACTTTTACGCACAAGCGTGTGAAAATATCAGTTTGATGGGCAAACAGCATCCTGTGAGATTGATAAATCATTGCGGCACTTGGAAGCATCAACTGCTGTGTTGATGTTGAGGATGCCAACAAACTTACTATAACCCAATGGTTGAACATCATCTGCAGCAGCAGTGTATACAACATGTCAGTGGATTTTTGTTGTTGTTGTTTTTTGTGGAGCCAGAATAACAACTGATGAAAAACAAAAGTTTAAAGTAGCTACTATCACAGGAAAGAAACATTATCACTGGAGCGAAGTGTAGACCAACAAACATCTTTGCCTGGCCAAATATTGGTGATGACGATGTTTGAGAGGACAGATACTTGGAATGGAAGTGAAAAACATGGACTTTGAAGCCATTACGGTCAGTTGTTCGAGGAGTGACGCAATGTGAATTGTGGTATCCAAGCTTTATCTGAAGGGTCGATATCTCCTATATATTGCCCCAGTGTTGTTCATTTGTTTGCTTATGAGTCCGAGTGTCCCCCTGACAAGTTGACACAGCATGGCCACTGGACAAGATAATGGTGATAAGGACTCCACATTGGAGGCAGAGGGTGGATCGGTCTTGAGTAGTAATGACTCGGAATTATCTGTAGACCTGAGTTTGAAGCAGTCAGCGACGCATTCTGCGGAGGTTCTCGGTGATTCCTCAACTTCCCCTCCATTCCTCACTCAGTTACCTCATCACAGGAGAGCAAACTGTCCATTCATCATGGCAAGGGACAAAGAACACCTGAATTATTTGGTAACTGGCTCCAGAACGCTGCCGGAACCCGTGGTCTCAAGGGCATATCGCTCCCTCACGGACCACACGACTCCCCTGCTCTTGCAGCACGAGCCAAAATCCAGACGGATGCTGTCGTACTACGACTACGTACCCAGCCGGAAGGTCTTCAGTGAGCGCGACCAGTTTGTGAGGGACCAGAACCGCGAGATCCTCAAGTTTGAGCTGATGATCGAGGATCAGCGCAAGCAGCAGGAAGCCATTGCAATGGAGCGAAAACTCCTGGGTGAGGACTCCGAGGTCGAGGGCGACGACGAGAAGCCAGAGGAGGCAGTCAATGAAGAGCAGGTGTACCAAGAGATCATGATGAAGCGTAGGATGCGGAGGTTAAAGGTCAATGACAACACCTACCAGGGTCTGTTCCCTCAGATGTACCAGTACGAGTTTGGACATGGTGAGAAGGATCGGCAGAAGCACTCGGTCACAAATAATGTGAACAGGGGGAGAGCTGGACCGAAAGGTGGCGAATCTCATTCGCTGGTGCGCAGGGGAAGCAAACATGGCTCGCAAATCGGCGAGCACCATGGGGACAAGGAAACAAAATGCGGTCAGAATGGGAACAACCGCAGTTCTGTCGGCAACGACGAGACTGCGCAGCTGCAGAAGCGACCAGGGGTGGCCCGCAGGCTCTCCCACACCGGTCACCGGCTGGAAAGGACTGGAACGAAGACCAAGCTGGATCCGCCCAATACACTCTCTGCGAGCAGCGAACGCCGTCAAACGACCAGCTCGGTACCATCATCTGACCCTGGTGTCCACACCGCTGGTATGAAACTCCAGGTCATCAACGCCATGAGACCACAATTCGCGAATCCACATCGGATGGACAGTGGGACCACTGGTGTGACAAATGTACCATCGAGTCCACGGCTTGCTAAGCCTTTACCAGTATCAAAACCAAAGCATGCCTTGCAGCGGTCAATATCGGTAGGTCATGGAAATCCCGCAAGAACTTCTATGCCTGCTGATGCCCAAAGACATTAACTCTTTAGGCACAAGAGATTTTGTCTACATAGATTTATACATAATTTCAAGAGCTTTCATGATGCAGCATGCCATAATTTTTAAGTTGTGGACCAACCTGCCTATTACCTCAGAAAAGAAGAGTCTAAATAGATAAGGCTTTTGAAAAACAACAACTGGTGACCTCTTGAATTGATCTTCCAAAGAGTGGTAGAATTTTTTTTTATTTTTATGGAGTAATATAAATTTTCCCCATGAACATGAACTATGTGCATTACACTTGTGCGTACAACGTAGCTACTCAATATGTATACAGTTTTGTTAGGCAGGTTACACTGAGGTCACTGGTACAGGACTGAGTGTAAGCTGTACAGTGTATGTGTGCAAGCAGTTATCATGGGAACCAAACCTAGACAATATGGCAAATTAAGTGTAAAAGGAATGTTTAATACTGAGGAAATCATCATCAGTGTACTGTATTATCACTGCTGCAATTAAATTTGGACTCAATCCGTTAAAGATGGCCCTTCCCTTTTGCATTCCTTCCCAAATAGAACATAACATGATATATTCCACCAGAATGACAAGACTATTGTAAATCTATAACATTTCTGTGATAATTGAAGGTTGTTAGCCGTTAAAATTCAAATAATGCACCAAACGCTCACCAAAATGTATTCTGTGTACTAGGCACAGCTGCATACATTAATCCTCCTGTGGTTGTAATATGATACTTATACTTTGAACAACAAATACATGCATGTTAAAGCTGTCAGAAAAGAAGAATTCACTAGCTTCTCTTACTTTGTTATTAATGGCAAATAACAACACACCACTTACATGAACTACATGTACAACTAAGTGCATCACACAGGTCTGTGAAACTAGACTAGTATTTAGATTTGTAATTTTTGCGTAGTACGCAAAAATTATTCAAATCTTAACGGTCAATTTAACTAAACAAATAAAGACCCTCTTGAGTTTAAAATTTACAGGTTTCCAAATAGTGTTTTCTTCAAAACCTTTAAAGTATTCTCACCAATTTTTCAAAAATTTGCATGCAAAAGGGATTGGCTGTCTTTAAGCATCAATTTTTGATGTAGTGTGTAGTACAGCGAGTGTGAGTTTGCCCGATATGACTGAGCCCAGACAAAAACTGAGCTGACTTACTGACATTCATCATGCTTTAATAGTCGATGCTTAGTTCTTACAAGTTGTATCATCCTCATCTAAGTTTTCTAACTGTCAGCAAAATTTTGTTAGCGATGGCACTATGTACAAATTAAAGAGGTAAGCTGGAGCTCAAAGTGACCATGTGACACTGACATAGAGTACCATAGTGTGATGGTTCACAACCATTCATTGCCATGGAAACTGGTTGTAAAGAATCTCACCTGGCCCAAACATCTGTGAATACTATTGTTGCTAACCATGCATGCACCTGGTTCCAACCCATATCATCACACAGTCTGGTACTCTATTGTTACTAAACATGCTTACACCTGGTTTAATCCCATGTCATGACCTGGTATTCTATTGTTACTAACTATGCTTGCACCTGGTTCCAACCCATACTTTATCATCACCTGGTATTCTATTGTTGCTATTAAACCATGCTCACACCTGGTTCCAACCCAAGCTATAACAAAAGACTATGGTTGGTTCTCTATTGAATAGCAAAAAACAAACAAACAAACAGATCTTTCTTTTTGTTTTTACTTGAAATTCTTTTATACTTTTTGTGTAAGGTTAGAGGTGTGCAAAAGTGTATTGTAATATATGCCATACATTTTGAAGGCATATTTTGCAAAAACAGCATATAAACTGTCTTGAGGAGTGTTTTAGTAAAAGTAATCAAATCTGCTTTCAAGAATCACAATGACTGAATGACGAACAAGCTTAGTTCCTTTACAAGAAGTAAGTTTTTAATTTCCCAAATTGATATACATTACATTTGTGTTGCAGGAGCCAGTATTTTGATGTGTAGTTAAATATTGTGAAAATCAAACAACTTGCAAAACTTGCAAAATTAAAAAAAATTCAACTAGCATGAAATGATTGTAATACATGGCATTACATGAGAGTGATATTACAATTTGTAGGCCTCTTTCATCTATGGCATCATGCTCATAGCACAAATTGGATATTAAATGTGTGGCAATCGAGTAAAATTATGAGCTAGATGTCATGAATTGTTTGTTATCTATACATGCATGTTTAAAGTACAGATGCATAATAAATCTGCTAGATTTGATTCTTGAATATCAACTCAGTATCATACTTGCAACTGTCTAAAATAAAGACAATTATGTCTATCCCACACTTAAAAAATCATTGTGAAGGAATGCTTCACCTTATTTGTAGGTTACTTTCACAGTCACAAAAAAGAAGAAAATTATCTTACTAGTATTGAACATCATGCCATCTAATTTGGTTTTATTTTTGTAAATTTTGTGAGACCAGTCATGTTAGTGAAAAATGCTGAAATACTGACTCATGTAACACAAACGCCATGCATACTGTAAAAGTGGATTTTTTTGCGTGACTAATTTTCACGCTCGGCCGGGTAAGAAGAGTTTCCCATGTTAATTCCGCGAAATCAAGACATCAACTACTGGAATATATGGCAAGCAAAAATATTCACATGCTTTTATTTTCGTGCTAGTTTCTGGTTGCGCGAAATGCGCGAAAATTTCAACACTAGTTACAAAAATTTCAACACTAGTTACAAAAATTTCCACTTTTACAGTATTTTCTTTCTAAAAGGGCAGGAAATTGCATCCTTTGCTTCTTGAGAAGGGATGACATTTCTATTCAATTACTAACTGTGGTTCTTTATAGCAAAATTTAACGACTCACAGGACTGCCTTACAAGTATCAGTTTGCAAAATAAGATGCTAACCAAATATAAATGGCATATCTTCAATAAACACCCAGCCCCCTAAAGTAGAAATCAATCTGCCATTTACGATGGAAATTTGATGTCAAGAGTTTGTCTGTAAACAAATGCGATCCCATTGACGGGTCGGATAAATATTGATACAAAGTCAACAAATTGGTATTCACACTGCCCTAAACAGGGGCAAAGTCAACATCCAAACTTCTTTGTCCCACATTGCACTCCGTGAGGTTGTCATGATTACATATATATATGGGACTATGAGATGGCAGCTTCCAGTTGTCATAGTATGTGTACTTTGGTGGTGGGATATCACCACATACATGTATGCAATATTGGGCTAATTATCTCATTACATTTTTCCTTTTGACAGTCTGCACCTTCCCTCGTGCAAGATTTCTTTTCAGTCACATACTTGTGCATTGTACAATGCATACATGTACGGAATTGATTTATGTTCATGTTACGTGCCAAAACCAAGAAGTATGATCTAAAGTAAAATAAGGTTGATCATGTTCATATGTACAGAGTCAGGAAAAAATAAACATTGTTGTTGTTTTCAGTATATCATGAACGTATAAGAACTTAAATTTGTGCTAAAACTTGTTTCCCAACCAACCATTTGTTTCTATTTCATACTCATTTGTCACCACATATCAATCGACCACATAAACACGTACCATATGAAGCAAAAATAGTGCAAGAAGAGGACTAATATAGTTGCGAAACTGACTATATACCGGTACTCAAATATTGCCTCCAGTAACACAAACACAGTGCATCATCTCCAATGTGGGGCAATCCATACAAACTTTGATTGTCAAAAAGAAATTACAGCCTTTCAATTGCTCTGGTTCTCAATATGTTATCACCATTACCACCACCACTAACAACAAAAAGTCTAAAGTCTTGATTCACTCACTAGAAATATGTGATATAACATAAACACTACATAAAAATGCGATCCATGGAACACAACAAGATGGGCAGAAATAAAGCCGTGAATGCACAGTGGGAGTTACTAGAGTACTATTGATGCTTTCGACTCTGAACAAACATTCATCCATTAAGCAATCCGCTACACTATTCATATTCATCCATCCATCCATACATCAAAAAAATTTATCCACAAAGTCAGCCAGTCACTCAGTATTTACCATTCATTCATTCCCTTATTCACACACTCCACTTTTCTTTCATCAATGTCTTCTAGCTGGTGGCATATCTGGGGGCATTTCATGAAGCATTTTTTTTTTCTGACAAATTGGTTGGACAAATTTGCTCTCAACCAATCAGTTGGAAGGATTTCAGTAGCTTATAACAGTTTGTCAGAAAAAAAAAAATATCTGACAAAATGCTTCAAAAAAATGCCCTACTGAACTCCAAACCGGCAGTGGCAATGATGCTTTGTTTGTTTGCTTGTTTGTTTGTTACTTCAATAAAACAAACAAACAAACAAACAAAACGATATTGGCCTCTCACAGGTAATCTTCCAAGCCTGTCTGCATGGCATATTTGTGGGAAGATTTTTAGGATAATAGTTCAAAAGAATTCAAATGTGGCTGTGTCGATGGTGGCTGATACTTTAGAATGAGGAGAGATTTATGTGGGATACATGTTTCTTTGTGGTACCAACCGACAACTGCCTCTATAGAATTGTAATATTAGATTGACTTGATGCATTACATACTAAATTTTTGTGCACAATTAGCATGCATCCCACAAATTGCTTGAAGTTTGAATTACAGATTTGCGGATTGCACAGTACCGTGTACCAAAGCACAGTCAAAGGAAACAAATAAACAAAAATCCTCTAATGTCAAATAAAGCACTGGAAAATGTGACATCAATGATAAATCATTTGCATTTCACCCAGCATTCACCACTGGAAAAAACAAAACAAAACAAAACAAAACAAAACAAAACAAAACAAAGTAAAACAAAACACACACACCAAGGAATGTTGCAATCCTACGAAATTCATTCTATCCATTTTTTTTTTTTTACTATGCTTGGTGAGAGGGAAAATATAAAGGGTATGAAGAAAAAGAGCTGACCAATCTCAAGATGAGAAACAGCCAAGTTTATAGCACAGCCTAATAATATCATGTATGTCCAATAAGCAGCTTTATGCTCAACATAGGGTAAAGAAGAGGGCACAGGCTGAGTCTGTATATAAACCAATCAACATCACAATTTTAAGGTACACATACAGTAATAGGTGTATTAGCAGAGTTGCCCCGGAAACAGCTATCTATGGTAACAGATGAACACTTGTGATTAACAGGAGAGATCTTGCGCAGTATCATCATTATTTTTTCACGCTTTCAATAACTGGGAATCGAGTCACAACCTTGTTATGCAATTCCTGGCAGGTAATGTCACTATCCTTTCCGAGTTGCTTTTTTTTTTTTTTTGACATGAACTTAAAGGGAATGAGTTATACTCTGTTTTCCAATGCTACAACAATCAAACAAATTCAACAAAAAATATGTTGTCATATTACAATTTGTGCAGAATTTCTGACCTACCTGTATTTCACAGTAACAAATGAAATACTATGAAAGAGCTTCCTGGTGGCATAAATAGAATGAGAACTGAAGAAGAAATTCTGCCAAATACAATGTATTCAGCATATAGAGCAAACATTGCCACATGTAACTCTATTATGCTAAGCACAAAACATAAGTATTGCAGACACACCGCAAAAAATGAACAATTACAGTCCATACAACAGTAACACAGCCATCGTCATCGCTGACAAGTTGCACACAAAGACACATACAGGTAAAAGCTTTATAATGAGAACACATTCACCATTGCACAAATACTGTCATCAACACCAGTCCACCATCACAGAAGGCTTATGCAGAGGCATTAACTTCTCTCATAACCTCAGTCTTCCAAACAACATTCTTCTTGATAATCTTACTTAAAATACAGCACAGAGGTGCTGATATGCTGAATACACTTTGAAGAAATATTACACATTTTCGCATATTCTTAAATCAAAACAAATAAAACTGTCTCTGCTAGTAATGCCATGGCCACATAACTTCAAGTTGTTTCTTATCTTTATAGTCAGTCCACACAGGAAGTCATGTTAGATGACATACCATTATTCTACAAGTCACATTTTTTCCCTAAATATCTGATATTGCTCAAAATTTGCTGATTTGCTCCTTTCATCTCATTTCAGTTATTTTATCTTTTGAATCTTCGGATACGTGAAGGTAGAGTCTCCCTTAAAAAAAAAAAAGACTTTGAGGCCATGCTGGAATTTCAGATCAAACTACTCCCATGCAGAATCATCAATTTCGTAGAATAAACCAAAGCTATTCTGTGGATGGCTCTCTGCATTTCTATATTCGCAACCTGCAAAAACTTTCCGGCCTGATAATCCACTTTCACTGCCAGATAAGAGCTCCTAAAGTCTACGAATAGATTTGGGATCCATCCCCCTCATTTCCCCCTCATTTTTTCCCAAACATTGTCTTAACATAAAGATCATTTCAAGAGAAAATCCATGCAAAGTGAGTAAACATGAGTTAAACATCCGGAAAATACTGCTGGTAATAGAACTTCCACACATCTTCTTTTTTTTTTTTACTTTGTGCAACCACATTTTGTTTTTGTTTTTTACCAAATATACCTCAATCTTTATTGTACGGTGCGGATTTGCATGGTTTGTAGCAGATTTGAAAGTTTTAAGTTTGATAGTCTCGAAGAATTCATCTGCAGTTGCAAGTCTCTAAGAATCTGATCTGCAGAAAAAGGCTGCCACTCTTGCCATAACAAAAAGCCAATTTGTGCATGTACTCCCTGTATTAATTTTTCAAATGAGGGCTTCCATCCTTCAGACATATACTGACAAGTCCAAAGTACAGTCAGTGAACACAACAATCAGCACAAAAAAAAAAACAAACAAACACCACCACCACCAACAACAACAATAATAACAACAACAACAAACATGATCAGCAAACATAACATCAACCACATAACCTCTGCCTCTGCCCCTCCCATGACCCCTGACCCCTCACCTGTCCGGGGATCTCCCTGTGAGAGATTGCCACCCTCAGCCGGTAGTGACACCTCGAGTAGACGTAGGCGTGGAGCTGCACTGGGCGCTCGTCCCCGGCCGGACGCCCACTCTGGAGCTTGAGGGACATCACATTGTTCTCCGTCGCCTTGGCAACGGACCACTCATCCTCCTGGAACCAGGGGACGTGGAGATGGAGGGTGGTGTTGCCATCTACAAGGAGAGGTGTGAGGACAAAAATTAAATCGATTACAAAATTTGAAAGCTTTCCAAAAATACATTCTATACGTTTTAACTGAATTTTACCCTTTCACTTCATCAGATGTTTTACACTTTGAACAAAAAATTAAAGTTGTAAAGACTGAGGTTATAATGCCTGTGCATTCCTGGATACAGCCACAATTCATGCCTGATATTCACATTTTTACATTTACTGGACATCTTCATCTTGGCTATGGGATAACAGTAATACATGATGATGGTTATTCTAATCTCAACACATGACACACACACCTCACTACCTCTGCAAGCCATAACAATTAGAAACTGAATCCCAGACACTGAACACTTCACACCCAACACTGACTTACATGTATTTTCAGGAAATTTAACCCGTTGAGGACGAGTCCCTAGTATACTCGGGCAGGTGTCTATGGGAAATACATGTTGTAGCAAAATCAAACCATCCTCAACGGGTTAATTCATGATACTAAAATCACAAAATACTGTAAACCATGTTCTACAGGTCTATGTGCCTGCCAGCCTGGGGCCACTAGAAGAAATACTCATAGTTGAGGGAGTAAAACAGAAGTTTGTGAGCTTATTGAGTGTACTGGAAACTCAATTAAATGTCCACGCAAGTCTGATAGATTCTGTGAGTATGTTGGACTCAGTTTGTTACACCATGCAAGGTGGTGTTGAATTACACCCTTACCTCTTCTGACTGGCTCGAAGCAATGGGCTGGTTCAAGGATGGCAGTGTAAGCCTTCCAAACTGAGTCAAGCTCCGGCAACGAGATGTTGAAGAAGAGGGAGTGGGAGTCGTGTTGCTTCATGATGGTCTTTGGCTCTGTGGACAAATAGGAGGAGGGATAGGAGGAGGAGGAGAGAGATGAGAAGAAGGAAGAAGTGGAGGATGAGGAGGAGGAGAGGGGGTGAAGAGGAGGAAGAGAAAGAGGGTAGAGGATGGGGAGGAAGACAAGGGGAGTAGTGGAGGGGAAGAAATAGAGGAGGGGAAGAGGAGGGAGACGAGGAAGAAGAGGGGGAGGGGAGAAGGAGGAGGGGCGGAGGACAGAGAGGAAGTGGAAGAAAAGGAGGAAGGAGGAGTGGGGGAAGAAGAGGGAGAGGGAGGGAGGAGGAGGGGAGGAAGAGGAGGAGGATGAGGAGGAGGAGAAGAGGAAAGGAGGAGGAGAGAGGAGAAGGAAGGGGAGAGAAAAAGATGGAGAAAGAGGGAGGAAGAGGAGGAAGACGAGAGAGCAGGAAGAGCAGGAAGCGGAGGAAGAGAGAGATGACAACTAGTAAAGATTTTGGTAGTCATAATCCTACCTAATGGGGCAAAGGTAACTTCTTTAATAGCAGAGACACCTGCTGCATTCGTCACATATAGCAATCTGTAGCTTGTAATGGGCATCATTTGAGTTTCATTCTCAAAATCCCTACAAACACAAAACCTAGCGTAATACTGAAGCTTTTGCTGCTGTCCAAATGAATTGTAAAAATACATCACATTTTGATTACAAACTTGTCAAATACAGTACTCTCCGCGTAATCGGGTATCGCTTAAACGGGTACTCCGTTTAATTGGGTAGCAATGTCAAAATCAGTTCCGATGCACATTAAAATTACCTGATAATCGGGTTGCCTCTCCGCATAAATGGGTAAATAATTTTCTTCTAATCTAATTTCTACCCACATTTTATCGCAGATATGACACTTTAAGAAATCATGAATGTCAAATTTTCCACGGCTAATGGCATTCTCTGCTTAAGCAAAGAAGACGATCATTTGGGGAGTGATTAAAAATGAAAACACATGTAGCTGGCACTCACAATTGCACAGACAGACAGGAGTTGAACACACTTCACTTGTGCTCCGAATGTGCCTTACAAGGACGCGTGTTAAACATACAGTGTAGGTGTTTGGTGCAGTGTACAATGCATGTACATACACATTGTGTGTGTCAATTGTGAATGAGACGTGTTCTTCTGTTAATCGGGTACTCCGCTTAATCGGGTAAGAAACGCTCTGCCCGAGCCTACCCGATTATGCGGAGAGTACTGTATCTCTAAAATGAATTCACATTGCATGAAAAGCAATATACGTCTGACTTTAATGCAAGGTTGTGTACGGCAACATATCAGTAGATATTAAAGGACACTACAGAAAATAACAGGAAACATGTTAAATCAGACAGAATTGATAAAATCTGACATTTGCTATCTATAAGCATTTCGGTTTCTGTGATGGTAAGATTGAAAAATGCATGCAACTTACCTAGACTGCTTAAATTAGACACATAATGAAAATGCTGGGGGTATTTTTCCACTATCATTGCTGTCAAATTATTTGCATGGATAGGAAAAATCCTTGAGAATTATTTTGCACAGATAGTAACCCCTCCCCCCCCCCCCCCACCCAAAAAAAAAAAAAAAGAGAAAAGGAATATGTGAAAGTTTTGTGTTTCATTGTGGGAATAGTGTGCAGATAAAAGCTCAGATGACACAGAAAGTGATAAAACTTACTGTAGGAGAAAAATCCGGGGAGACTGGCACTCATCACTCTCTCTGACTTCCTGTATGCATCCACTATCACATGGATCTGGAAGTAAAACATTCCATGACAAAAGAAAAGGTAGTTAATGCAATTCACACAATGGGCAGTGTGTAACAGAGAATGAAGTGTGTACTCAACAACCTTTATCCATGAGGCATTACCAGTCTGCCAAACTCTATATCTAAAAACATGCTAATATTTGGTCAAATTTTAAAAAACAAGGAAAAGTAGAAATTATGCAGTGCATAATATATGTCCCCGCCGGAAGTAGCATTTTGTAGCAAAATGTACAATATAGGTCAAAAATCAAGGTCAAAGGTCAAAGAAGTCAAAGGTCAAAATTCTGTGTAGAAGTTTTGAAGCCCTCACCTAGTGCCATCACATAAAAGCAAATGGAATCGAAATCGGGTTAGAAATGGCGGAGTAGCATTTTGTAGCCAATGTACAATATAGGTCAAAAATCAAGGTCAAAGGTCAAAGAAGTCAAAGGTCAAAATTCTGTGTAGAAGTTTTGAAGCCCTCACCTAGTGCCATCACATAAAGCAAACGGAATCGAAATCGGGTTAGAAATGGCGAAGGAGTAGCATTTTGTAGCAAAATGTACAATACAGGTCAAAAATCAAGGTCAAAGGTCAAAGAAGTCAAAGGTCACAATTCTGTTTACGATTTTTGAAACCCTCACCTAGAGCCATCACATAAAGCAAACGGAATCGAAATCGGGTTAGAAATGGCGAAGGAGTAGCATTTTGTAGCCAATGTACAATATAGGTCAAAAATCAAGGCCAAAGGTCAAAATTCTGTGTAAAAGTTTTGAAGCCCTCACCCAGTGCCATCACATAAATCAAAAAGAATCTAAATCGGGTTAGAAATGGCGAAGGAGTAGCATTTTGTAGCAAAATGTACAATATAGGTCAAAAATCAAGGTCAAAGGTCAAAGAAGTCAAAGGTCAAAATTCTGTGTAGAAGTTTTGAAGCCCTCACCTAGTGCCATCACATAAAGCAAACGGAATCGAAATCGGGTTAGAAATGGCGATGGAGTAGCATTTTGTAGCAAACTGTATAATATAGGTCAAAGGTCAAGGTCAAAGGTCACAACTGAAATTCTGTGTACAAATTTCAAAGCTCCCATGTAGTGCTATCATATAAAGCAAACAGAATCAAAATTGGCTCATAAATGACAGAGAGGTAGCAAATTGAAGATTTTGATCACACACGGACGCACACACAGACAGACAGACAGACAGACACACACACACACGTACAGAGCCCGTTTCATAGTCCCCTACTCGAACTCGTTCGGCGGGGACAAAAAGTCTGAAAGCAAACACTTATACTTTGGTCAAAAATGGAAATATTGTACAAACTAAGCATGCTTTATCAAATACACAGAAAAAGCTTTATTTTTTTTACTCATACAACATATTTTCTTATTTTTGCTGAATAAAAACACAGCAAAAATTATATACTAATTGGCAACTTTGGATATGGGTCAACCTCAGATTATACAAAATGGCCGTATAGGCTCATTACAATATTGCCCAGAGGGATATGAATACAGTACTCCACAAAGTAAAGTCTGGCAAGTTAATGTTCTGCTAGGCATTCAAGACATGCACATTTATCTGTTAATATAAAGTTTCCAGATATGTACATCCAGCATGCAAGGTGAAATCACTCTAAAAGCTAATGCTCACCTTGTTCGACTTGGGCACTCGAACGACAATCTGCTTCGGGCCCGCGATCCCGAGGTCGGCGAGGTCGAGGTGCGCCAGTCGCATGTTGGACTTGAGAGGGGGCATGAGCTTGGCGCGCCGGGAGATGTCCACGCCCTCGATGCAGCGCTCCTCATGGGAGCGGGTGCAGACAAAGAGCCAC
This sequence comes from Diadema antillarum, assembly GCF_040938485.1. Taxonomy (NCBI): domain Eukaryota; kingdom Metazoa; phylum Echinodermata; class Echinoidea; order Diadematoida; family Diadematidae; genus Diadema; species Diadema antillarum. Next base: position 121,401 of record NW_027272737.1, read on the forward strand.
GCCTTCTCTGAGGCCACAGTGGCGGCGATGGCGAAAGCGTCCTGGTCGCCGCCCTCAGCGTCCAGCGGGAAGGTGTAGTAGACGGGTCCCTGGTTGTGGCGGCCAGCGATGTGCTGGAAGCCTGTTGTGATGGCCTTGAAGTTCTCGTCTGTGTTAACATTTCAATAACAAGGAAATGAGATGCATTTTCATTCTCACACTTCCCCCTTAAAAAACAACAAAACAAAACTTAGAAAAAAAAAAGAAACCAAGATCTGTAGACTGGTACTCATTTTACCAGTTAGTAGAAAAATACATTCTATAAAATCTCATGCATAAGGGGCTCTGCTTCTCACAATCTGAAATACCACAAGCCGAGGGTACCCCTCATATAGGAGCATAGCAGTGTAGGTCTGTATCCATCATTGGACAGGGTCCTAGATAGCTCACAGTCCATTCTACATACAAATTTGTAATGTACAAACTGCAAACTGTAGGCAGGCAAATATGTTTTCTTCCAGAAATCTATCAAGAAATTATTCAAGCAAATTGCATGGTGCAAGCAGGAATATATGGGGAAAAAAAAACAGATTTGAAATTACAATTACAAATTGCTGTACAGACACAGCATTAAAACCTCATTATAAAATGGGTTCAAGAATGTAGCCAATTGGAAGCGCTGAAATGAGTCACGTGTGTGTGCATTAATTTCTCACTAACACACACGGCCTGACGTCAAAATGTTTACACTAGCAGTGCGCACTCAATCAGTTGTTACAAGTGCGTCGCGCGCTCCTATACGCGCTGTCAATTCTGTAAACAACTTCTAGTTCAGGCTGCCGGCCGGCCTTTCTTGTGTGCATAACATGTGTGGCGTACGTATACTCCTATATGTACAGTACTTATATGTGCGGGAATTTCCGAGTACGACGTGCGTAAATGTTTGGGACGAACATCTTCGGACATCTTGACTCTTGAGCGAGTGCTACATGTAGCTGACTGGTATTGACCCACAAAGGTACGTGAAAAATGCTGTTAGTTTTCGACCCATTTTATAAAACAAATGATGCACAGGATAGAGTGCGTTAGTGGAGATGTAGCGCACTCAAGGGTATTTACAATTGTGAAACATGCACGAGACGAAGCCGAGTGCATGTTGCACTACATTGTAAATTGTATAATATCATCATTCAATTAAATTTACTTTATTATCGTTATTATTCTTCTTTTTTTTCAGGAGTACTCAAAATATTTTCGAGGGTAGCAAGAGCTGATGAGCACATCCTACCTGCAAAGCCAACAACGTCTTCGGTGTGGGGGGAGTAGCTGTTCCTGCCATCATGAGCAATAAAGTGATGCCGAAAGACTTTCATGCGATAGTCCGGATTGACGGACACCTATTAGATTTTGATTAGAAACGACAGTAACTATCATAAATATGATGACAATTGTAACAAGAAAGCAAAGCAAAAAAACCCATCACCAGTGAAAACAAGTATGGCAATGACCATGACAATGTGATATTTATAATGACGATAATAATATCAATCATAATAACAGTAGTAATAAACAGAAAGAAAACAAGAAAATATGTACTGTAAAACATGATATATTCGCGGCACGAATTGGAGCCGACGGCCTTTTTTGCGGCATGAAATTTTCGCGAACTGCCACTGGCATTCAATGCATATAGTGTAGACAAAAACTTTTGCGTGCATTTTAATTTCGCGAATCTTGGTGCTCGCGAAATTCGCGAAATTAAAATGCACGCGCAAAATTCCTCGTTTTACAGTATGTGAACATCCATATCTTAGTAATTTCTCAACAGAAAGGCCAAATGTTTTCAACATTGGATGCATAGTACACTGTACTTCACCTGGAAACTTCCACACAAATGATACGCAGGTATGCTGCAAACTTTACAGATGCAATGGCAAAAACAGAATAGGCCAAAGCTATTTCAATATCCTCTCATAGATATATACAAACTTGCAAATTTTCATACCTCTGAAATTCTTCTGATATGCATAATACTTCTTTATCTCAAGGCAAAGCATTACGTTAAACAGAATTGCAAGAAAACCAACAGAAATTAGATACCAAAGCACACAAAAGAGAATCAAACACTGCACAGAATAATTCACCTGACACAAACTAAAAACTAACATTACATTGACAGTCATATCATCAAGAGCTTTAGGCACTCAACAAAGCATGATTCCTAGCATGAAAAGTGCCATGGTAACTCACCTGCCGTGTAAGCCTGTCCACTAAGTCAAAAAGGGCTCTGTCCGTAGCCAACACCAACTCTTTACACCTGGATAAAACGATAAATTATGAACAATTTCTCAAGACCACAAATGACATTATTACTTCTGAAGCATAACAGTCATTCTCAAAGCCAAGGACAAAAAGAAGCAAAAAGTCATCGCATATATATGCAGGATACTGCATATGCGATATATTTTACGAGAATGATATTTTGACAATTGGGACCTGCAAGACATTTGCGTGACTGGTTGAATTCATGCTAACGAACCTCAGTGACAGAATGAGATGTTCACATAATTGCTTTTCAAAACTGTTAGTGACTTTCCACCTTCAAGACAATATACAACACACTATGTTGTGTGAAGCAATATTTGTCCAAGTTGTTAATTTTGTTGAAATTTGTGAAAATTAAAACACTGTAAAATAAACTGCATATATGGTACTTCTTGAAGTAATTCCTAGTGAGTAATCACAAGGAAATCCCAGGCTCTGAAAATGACTTGTAAATATGTATGAGTTGTCATCACAATACCCTGGTTAACTTGTAGGCATTAAAAGTCAAAATAATTGCAAAATAAATGGATTGGCTGGAAGAAAATAGATGGAAATAAAAGTTTCAGTACCTCCTGTCCAATTCAAAAGTATGTGAATATTTAGACATACAAAATTTGATGCTTGTTTGGATGCATTATGCAAGAGTATTGAGAATTGATCTCTGAGTTTTAACATGTGACCCTACATCACAAAACCAAGAATAAGTCACCGGACATGGATCTTTAGTTAAGGGCAGATACTGACAGAGCAGACTCTAAGCTTTAATATGATGTATAACTCAAAGCAATTGGACCTTCCTAACCAGTCTAAATAATGGAAATAAAGTACACACTCTGGAAGAGTGTTTACTGAGAAAGGAGGCTTTGAAGTTTAGGGTCTATTCAAGAATTGTACTTAATCTCACCACGCTTGGCTCAGTGCAATGAATGGGACAAAAAACAGGATGTAACTCTCGAGATAACCGCAATGAAGGGATTGCCAGATTAATTTCTACGCTCCTTGAACACATATTCTATTCATGACTGATACCAACTTTAAATGCAGTAGCACTATCCTTTCAAAAGCTATCAGAGTTGAAAATGAACAGTGTGTACTAAAGGGTTTTTACGTATGAAATGAAAAGGGGCCTTTAATACGTACCAAATCACACTAGTAAAAATATATATATTATTGTCCCGTCAGAACTGCTTGAAACACAATTTGCCATTCCTTTTATAAACCAAACTTTATATCATCCTTCATTACATAGAAAAAGAATTGCTCTTCCTGAAAATATATGAAAACAGAAGATTGACTAAGTTCACCCATTTCACCTAATTTGAGTTTTTAATGCAAAAGCAGGGAGTGCAACTTTTTGTTGGTTTTGTGATGTACGGTCACATATACACCTGATCTTTAATTCTGTTGCTGTTGTTATATTATAATATGTACATGTACATAATGCTGTATTTCATTTCAATGTCATACTTCTTTTTTCCGGATCGATGCGCTTAGAAACATCAGTATTAAGCGCTATATAAATGTTATTCATTATCATTATCATTATCTTCCACTGCAAAAACTGTAGATATTTAGTGAATACCTGCACATTCTTATCTATTATCATTCCTTTGGGAGTGTGTTTTAGGTAAAAGTAGGTAAATCAAATATTATTGAAAGCTCATAGCTGGAGAGCAGGACAACAGAAAAATCAATATACTACAATTTGACAGCCTTTTCTAATGACAGGTTACACACAAACTTGATTGTTTAGAGCACTCCCAATAAAGTGATCGTGCCCACATCACTTGTTAACTTACCACACGATGCATCTATGATCGGTGGATAACCACACCCTCGGCACTGACCCAACCTGAGATAGATAGATAGATAGATAGATAGATAGATAGAGACAGACAGACAGACAGACAGGGGGAACAAGGAGAACCAAAACAGTTTTAGAAAATGCACAAAGCAGTCTTGAAAAATCAAGAAAACAAGATCTGCTCTTCATAATATGAAAGATCATTCACCTCCTTCAAGAAATGAGGCATGTGATGATTTGATCTACAACATACTGTACTGACAGCCAGATGGCCCTCAGAATGAATGTACTTTCTTCACTCATTAAAAAAAGAAGAAGTATATTTGTGCTAGGTCAAAGGTCATGTCAGAAGGGTTATGCAATCTACTTACGACAACACTCAGGCCCCTGTCTGAGGGTACCATGCCGTTGATTGATGTAAGCCCAGACCGCACCATGTTGTCACGGTAACTGCCTCCGATGGATACCACAGTCAGGTCACGCATGGCTGGTGACTCAATATTCTCTGCCCAATACTGACGGGGTAAAGCAGAAAAGACAAAATTATGACCTGCAACACTTGTGCTTTTGTACTAGCAACAAACAAACAATTCAAACAAACATTGTGTTCACTGTGGCAAAATTGATGCTTTGCAAAGATGTAGCTGATACTAGTGAATGAGAACATATGTTCCAACCATGGCTCACAAAGATATCTAACAAACAGAAAGATCAACTGTGAGAACAACTGCAGTGATAAATAAGTAACACCATTCAACTTTTATTTTAGATTCCAGCAAACCATGACAATAATTATTACTTTCCTGTCTGTAGAGAAATTACCATAGAAACATGGCACTATCATACACACACAAAAAAATGCCATTGTGTTTTGGTGCCCACCGGAGTGCAATGAAGACATAGTGTTTAACAACATGAAACACTATATTATGTCATCCATGTAATGAATACATTTCATTCATTTGAATAAAGACTGACTCTACTGATACGGACAGGCATCTAAAAATCTAAAATATTGACCCCCAAGGCATGTGTTCAGTTTTGTTTTGTTTTGTTTTGTTTTGTTTTTGAAATTTTAACCAGGAACGAATACAAACAATTTTTCATTTTTTCAATATTACTACAGATGGCATTCCATAGATCGGCTGCAATATATCATCTCAACATGCAAACAATCAAACAAAACAAAACAAAAGCTTTCAACAATACACAACATAACAGGTCAGCGGTGGAGATTCTGAAGAGAACCACAGCTGTGTCCAGTATCCACTGGACAGCACATGGTCACCGAGTGACCCACAAGGTGACCAGCCGCACTCGTCCCCACGCACCTTATCTACTCTGGCCGTAAACTGGTCTATGTAGGCGTCGGCCTTGATGACCGGCGCCACGTGAGGGGTTCCCATGGTGATGAGCGAGTTCACTTGGCTGGCATCAAAGTCCGGTCTGGAGAACAGGGCCTTGGCGACCAGGCCACCCTGGAGATGGAGAAGCAACAGAAGTGGTGAGAAGCAAGAATCTCATCTCATAGAGCAAAAGACGACAACTTGAAGGAAATCTGTTTTGACTTCTTTTTTTTTGGGGGGGGGAGGGAGGGGGGATCAAGTCAAAATCATTTTCTTGCTGCTAATGTAAGTTCTGCTTTCTTTGAATCTGTATCGATAACAAACGTGTTACTGCAAATTAAATTTAATTTGAATTGAGTAGAATAGAATAGAATAGAATAGAATAGAATAGAATAGAATAGAATAGAATAGAATAGAATAGAATAGAATAGAATAGAATAGAATAGAATAGAATAGAATAGAATAGAATAGAATAGAATAGAAAAGAATAGAACAGAACAGAACAGAACAGAACAGAATTGAATTGATTTGAATTGAATTGAATTGAATTGAATTGAATTGAATTGAATTGAATTGAATTGATTTGATTTGAACTGATTTGAATAAGTTCCCTTCGTCAAGAAAGCTGTACAATATCTAATCTGACAAAGTCTTGACTTCAGGATAGAGGAAATCACTGGTGCTTGCAAATTTCACACTGCTATGAAGGACTTGTTCTCATGGTATAAGCTCACAAAATCTAAGATTACAAGAAATCTATTGATTTAGTTAAGTGGCCATAACTAAATTTGATTAAATACCGAGTGGTCCATCTCTTGCCCTTACCTTAAGTCAGAATTGAGGAAATATCAGACCGACAACATACAAGCTACATTGCTCTCATGCTGGACGAGAAGGAGATTGTGTCAACTCTTAAAAACTCAAAACATGCTATTTTAAAGTCTGTGCAAACTATGGGATTAAAAAAATAACAGGACTGAAAGCATAATGCTCTATTGTGCTGGTGACAATTTGTTTCTTTGCCATAATTATTGGTAGCCCAACATAACTTTCCACGGTCATGTTGAGTAAAAAAGATGTAATCAAACATAAGTCAGAAAATCAAACATAAGTCAGAAAATCAAACATAAGTCAGGTATCAGCCAATCAGAATTGAGTATTCAGAGACTTGTTTGATTTTCTGACATATGTTCCATCTTAACTTTTATGCAATAGAGCCCAGGGACCATAACTGCGCAACAATATCTAGCTTCAACAACTTCTTATATTTTTTTTTTTATTTCATCATGACCGAGAATAAGAATACCCTGGTATATGGGCTAATGAAATGAGAAATCCCCTACGCCCTTTGGAGTTTTTGACTATTTGTTGAAAATAAAAGGAATATGGGATTCCAAATAATGTGGATGTGGTCCAAAGCTCACCTTTGAATGACCAATGATGACCAGCTGCTTTGGGGGATTTTTGCGGCCGCTGTAGAGCTCCAGGATGCGCTCTACGCAGGCTTGGACATACTCTAATGGATGAAAGAAAAATAGTCCGTCAATGAATGGAAATGAATGATAGTCACTTTTCCCTGTGTCATGCAGTGCAAGGCTGCCTGCATTCACACATCAGTTTAAAGATAATAAAAAGTTTTGGTACCTCAAAAGTTTCCTTGAATTTCCTTGTCTTAGTTTGTGTTTCAGGTTAAAGTACCTTTCATATAACTAACACTGTGAGACTTACTCGCCCCAAAGTGCTCTCATGTCATAGTAATCATGCAATTAACTGCGACCAGCAGCCCCATACGCATAGCGACCAGCAGTCCCATACGCATAGCGTAATCGGGTTTCGCATTGTAGCATTCAGGATCATGACAGATTTAGTATCGCAGGATAAATGTCAACTTAAAATCCCAAAAATTCTTCAATTTGAAGACTTACCAATTAAGGTGAAGTATTGAAAACAGGCTTCGGGCAACGTTTGGTTCTGCCTATAGTCCCTTTCTGTTCAAATTGATTACTGAATGTGACTCGGACGAGAGGACCTTGGGAGAGCTACATACACTGAATACTGCAGCCAGTGCATGCGAACACATCACATGCGCACAAATTTCAAATCCATCAACGGATAAGATGTTTGTGTGCGCATGCGCTGGCCGTAGTAGTCAGTGTATGTAGCTCTCCCAAGGTCCTCTCGACCGAGTCACATTCAGTCATCAATTCGAAAAGAAAGGGACTATTGGCAGAACCAAATGTTGTTCGAAGCCTGTTTTCAATACTTCAACTTAATTGGTACACCTGTAAGTCTTTAAATCAAAGAAATTTTTGGATTTTAAGTTGACATTTACCCTCGATACTAATTCTGTCATGATCCTGAATGCTACAATGCGAAACCTCATTACGCTATGCGTATGGGGCTGCTGGTCGCAGTTAGCTATGCGTACAATGGGCTGCACGCTGCTGGTCGCAGTCAGTGGTTTCGCACAATATTTATCAACGCTGTACGGCGACGGCTCTGGTACGAAACCATTATTGCATGATTACTAAGACATGAGAGCACTTTGGAGCGAGTAATTCTCACAGACAACGTATTTTAACGTGAAACACAAACCGAGACAAGGAAATTCAGGGAAACTTTTGAGGTACCAAAACTTTTTATTATCTTTAAATTTGCAAATTTTTGTGAAACAGTAATAGCGAGCACAAATGTAAAAACTGGATGAAGTGATGATGTTACAGCCTTGAAAGTGTTCCACTGACCCTACACACCACTTTTCAATTACTATGTTTGTTTTTTTCATTAAACATGCAATCAAAACATGTTACATAAACCTATGGCAATGATTTGCAATGCTACAATAGTGTTAAATTGTTTTATCAGAACTGCAAACAAACTTTGATGTTCACTCATCTATTTGTTCCTTCAGCACACCATCAAAATTGACATTGTACCACTCCGCAAACATAATCATTGGAAACTTCTGAAGTCAATATTAATCAACTTTCTTAACTCAGAGACTGTCCTTACAAGACTTCTCACATTCTGTTGGTCTAAGTTTAAAATACTATTTATGGAAACCAACTTGGACGTGATGTTGAATTGCAAAGACAAATTAATGTCTTGTTTCATTCTGAAAACAAACTTTTAATGTCGCCCTCTCACCCGTCTGTCCCTCTAGTACACCGCCGTACATTCCGTTCAGCTCCTCATTCAGGTCCACGCTGAAGTAGTTGAAGTGGAAATTATACTTTGCCGACTTCCGCAGCGCAATGGAGCTGAGCGAACGGACTGTCGCAAATGTAATCATGATCACAACACATTAAATTGAGCAAAATTACTATGCTTGAGTCTCATCTAAGCACTGCTTATGTAACATCCTAACAAGGAACATTATGCAATAATGAAATTCCAGTACCAACACATCAATATCATTCAACACCAACTGAAATATGTTTCCACTGGAAATTTACATCTTGCAATACTTTGGGTTCAAATGCCTGGAGAGTATGAGTTGGTTCCAAAGTTAATATATTGCATGTACAATTTCACTTTATTTCACCTGTCATTCTTAATCATACTCAATCAGACAATACATGTAGGACAGTACATAACAGTACATATTATATGTAGGAAGCAAATGTTGTTAGTTTCTTGAGGCTTTGTGTGCATTCATAATGTGTGCAACGGCAATAAAGGGTGCATGTACAAGCAAAGACTTACTGCCACAAAATCATAATAATGCAACTACAGAATGAGTCTTTGCATTCATTGGACCTATCAAAACGAATTGAGCCATCTGTTTATGAGCAAACAGAGATTCAAGCACAAATATCGAGAGCTTATGTCTGTGCAGCACACTGAAATGTTCAAGTTGTGGACCACCCTGTTCATCTCTTGCTGGGGCGGATCCAGGAATTCTGTAAAGAGGGGGCGGCTTTACAAAATTAAAGGAGGGTGCATGCACCCCTCCTCCATTTTGTTCTTCTTGTTTGTTTTGTTTTAAAAAAAAGAAATAAAGGGAAGGGGGGGGGTTTGAGCCCGGTGTGCTCCCCCCCCCCCCCCTTGACCCGCCACTGTCTTGTCCATACATTGAGAGTTGAAAGCAGCTTACCCTGTTTGTGACTCCCAGCATTTCCTGGTATGAACAACACTGGCACGCCAGTCAGCTTCATATTCCTAGAAACAAGTGATGTGAATACATACAGTGAGAGATCAATAAACTAAATCATCCATTGTCTTGGTGTCTTCAGAGTAGAGGACGTGGTTGCTTGGTTACCAAATTTTAGCAGATGATCCTAATGCAAACAACTGCACATTTTCACTGTAACACCAATTTGGATTGTACGTTACACAAATGAATAATTACTGCTGATTTCATTCTTGATATGATTTTGTTTGCATACTTTTCATAAACCAATATACAACACAATGACATGGCACATGTACTTTATACATATTTGTGTATATATGCATCTTGTATGCACTTCATAAACTATTACAGGATGTAGTTACAGGATGTAGCTGTTGTTGTTGCCTGCAGAAATCACGTATGACGGTGTACAAGCTTCTCATGCATTACATGATTGAATAACACTTGACAGGGACATTTCACACTGTTTTATAGAAAGAATTGTGTCAGCAGAAAAGCTATACAAAAGGTCATAACATAGGCATCATCCCAGTTAGATTTTCATCTCCATTCATTTTCATTTCCTGTTTTTCTTGTCGTTTTGCATCTACTGGCACCTTTCTCCTTTCTTTGATAGACATACGATGTTATTGCTCACTAGTTATTCTTTTTATCATTTTCAAAGAGTGATTCTAATACTATAAACTGTAGATCATAATAACATTTCACAGCATTTGGAATCACTGTCAGGACATACTGTAAATCGACAGCCACAGCTAACACCAAAGTGTATCCACTGTTCATATATCGACAAGCAATCCATGCCAAGACACACTAAACTCCTTGCCTCCATTCTACTGTATAGTCCGAAGTAGGTAAAACTCATTTTGATGGCTGGAAAATGTACTGGTATCTTTTTAACGAGACTAACAACTTTGTATGGGTTACTCTGAACCACTAAAGCTGATCACGTGACTGTTTTGTAAGATACACAGGTCAACCGTACTGCAGGGCACAAATCAATTAAACGGTTTCAAAGTATTTGCTAGTGTAAAGCCTGCCCGGACTTCATGCTACTGCTGAATTGTGTCGACATATTGCAGATTCCAGCATCCATACAGTGGCAAGCTGGATATCATGGTTGAAGATTCTGGGTTTTTATTTTGTATTCTATTCTTTATCTTCATTTTTTTTTTCTTAAGTGTTGGCTGGTTCATCAGTTCAGACTCATACTTCAAGTGGCAAAGGCATCATGGGATACTAATTGTACAGATCACTTCTATACTGGCAATATAGTTTTCCGGCAAAGGTCCAAATTCCAGGACAAACAAGAATCTTGCTGCCTATTTTACCTTGCAAAATTTAAGCATTTTCACGCACACTGTCTGTCATAACATGTGCTTTAATACAGCATGCAATATACGTGCACTATCAATTTTATCAAGACTGGTTACCAAACAACTAGTGGATACCTGATTAACAAAGAAGAAGATTTTACAGATGAATCATCTCAATTCATGCATACAAAGTCTTACTGCTTCACTGCAGATGTGCCACACATCAAAACAAAGGATCTGCTTCACTAGGTGGTTGTTACATATGCAAGCCCCAATCTTTGAAGAGCACCAAATGTATGAGGAAGTCTTGAGTACTCCCCCCCCCCCCCACCCTTGTAGATTAATTGATGGTCATCAACTGCTTTCTTGCCATTGACGCTGAAGTAGAGGCATGAAAAGTAAATTCCCATACTGAATTTCACAAGATACTTATGATAAAGACGACTTACTTGATTTCTTTGGCGTATTTGCCTTCTCCGTACAATGTCAGGGCATACTGCGGATATTTGTCCTGGACAGTCTGATTCACACGAGGGATGGGCTGTTATGGAAAGCAGCAACAAGAAACAAGGTGCATAGTAACAGCACCATATGATCACGAGGAGTTTTTATCACCAATTGGTTAATAACAACATTCTTTATTCACAGAAACACATCAAAGATATCAAAAAGAATACAAGTTAGAAATTAAAAAAGGCCTATCCTATATTTAACTCATTATTGAGTGGATGCACAACTAGTGCAAAGTGAGTAGCCGGAGGATAATTTTCCATTAAGAACTAAAGACATTTGCCAGATTATTGCCTTTAAGGACAAGTCCACCTTCATTTACATAAAGACTGAGAGAATGCAGCAATAAGTAAGTAGAACACAACAGTGAAAGTTTGAGGAAAATCGGACAATCCGTTCAATAGTTATGAATTCTTTAAGTATCTGCGCAGTCACTGCTGGATGAGAAGACTACTACAGCGTATGATGTCACATGTGTACAACGATACAAGGAAAATAAAAAGAGAATTTCACAAAACTTTACTTTTTGAATAAAGTGCACATTTCTTCGACTTGCTAATGACGTATGTTAAGGATAATATTATTTCCCCTGCCTTCTGAAAGAGAGAAGTTGAGTTTTCTTTTGTTACGCGAGAAAAACTTAAATATATTGAATTTTCTTTATTATTTCTTTATATCGTTGTACACATGTGACATTATAAGCCAAAGTAGTCTTTTCATCCAGCCGTGACTGAGCAGAAACTTCAAAAAATCATAACTTTTGAACGGATTGTCCAATTTTCCTCAAACTCTCACTGATATGTGCTACTTATATTGCTGCATTCACTCAACCCACATGTCTATGAAGATGAACTTGTCCTTTAAACATACTGTGCAGAAGCCATATGATCATGAAAATTGACCTTCATCCAACAACGTTCTGTGTGACTTGACCTGTTTCAGCTCTATGCATCACAGCACTGTGCTGCAAACTTACATGTACATCAAACTCCCTTCCTGCGTGACCTTCTACTACAGTGAATCTGGGGCAGTAAAATTCTGGCTTTCATCCAGCGTCTCTGAATTGATTAAGTCTTAAAATGAATTTTACATACATGTATGTGCACTGTATGTCTGAGTACTGTCTTGCTTCGCTTCAAGGCATTCTCAGATTTGTTATTGGATATGGCAAATATCAATTTTTTTTTTTTAATTGAAATTAGAATTTAACCGCTGTAATTACCAATAAGCATTGTCCAGCAGAAATATTGGTATAAATGCAAATGCAGCCTATGCTGCATGTCTTTTAAAATCATATTTTAGTCTAATACATCTCCTTTGAATTCTGAAGGAATGTCTTCAACATAAGTGTACAGTACTTGAGCCATGTTCTTTTATTCAGCTTTTGAACTATCATGTGATATTTTCAAATTTTCAACAACTAAAAAAAAAAAAAATCTAATGTCCCTGTCAAAGATTATGAAATTCAAGATTAAATACCAAGACCAAAATTCATAAAGCCCAGTTTTGTGTCTCAACTAATCAAACCATAAAGCTATTAAGAAGTCAAATCAAGGTGTGAAAAACTGCGCAGTACAGGATATTGCAGAATGTAGAGGCTGGCCTTTGAAGTTCACTGGGAGAGCTGCATTTATGACTCTCTTCACATTTCCTCTCTTTTTTTTTCATTCTTTTTCAGTCACAGACTTTGGACTTTACTCTGTATGCATCATCATTGATAAGAGAGCAAACATGGGGGTCTTGCAAATCCTGACTAGTACCCTTAAGGCTGCCTACATTGACCTGTACAAAGCAAATAATTAAAACCAAATTGTCTAGCAAAGATAATTACCGAGACGTGAGGTATTATAATTTTACCACACCGTCTGATAGAAAAATGATATGAGAGAGGTGAACTGTCATAATTTAAATCACTGCTTTCAGCGAAAACTCACAAGTGATCCTGAAAGTGATAAATGTCTTACAACATTCACCCAAGCAATCATTCATCTGTGAAATGCATACCAAGTACTTTACAATTGATTGCATTCCAAATCAAAATCAGCATGCGAAAAGGCAATTTGTAGAAAATGACAAGTCTGAATGCACAGCTGTGCTGCACTCTTGAACTGATTTGACCAGCTGCCTTGGATCATCTCAAAGGATACTGAACTGGCTTTGGTTCACAATTGTACATCACGTACAGACAGTGTATGTTTGAAAAAAGGAAAATGGCAATTTGATCGAATATCATGTTTGTGCAGCCCGCAATATAATCCAATTTTGTGCATATATACATGTATGCATGACTACAAAATGGGGGTGGGGGGTTCTGTGTAACTTAAGCACGCAGTAGAGGACATTCTAAAGCTAAAACATAAATTTCAGAAAGGATCAAATTCATCTCCCACTAGAGTTTGCTTGCAATACACACTGAAATGCTCTACTAAGAAACTTGTCTGGCTGATGCTAGGATAATGAGTTGTTTTAGAGTATTTTGATATGTCAAAACTGTGAAATTTATCTAAAGTTGGTGTAGGCCTACCCAATTTTTATTCCTGGGGTGGTATTCTGAAGTCGTAATTAAGTCTGTAATTAACTTCGTGATTAAGTTGTGAAGTTAATAGGCCCTTAATCATGGGCAAAATCGGTATTCTGAGGACGTAATTAAGGTATGATTAAGACCCTTGTAAATTATCTTAGGTCCCTCCCATCCAATTGTTATTCCATCCAATCAGACGCATTGTTAGAAGCCAAAATGATGATTACACGTGCAAATATGCCCTCAATGCCCACTCCTGCACGCCCCCTGTAATTACAACCCAAGAGCTCCGTGCGCACACTCCGGTATTTGATTACAACCCCTCAAATACGCACGCGAAGATCTCAACCTCCTACTCACATAAAATGACAAAATTCCTCGAAGATCGGCTATCTATTTCTTTTTTTCTCTGAATTCCACGGATACCATGATAACAAGATTCAACCGCTCCTCGGTTACCGAAGACGGTAAGCATCGTTGTGGCAGAGAAAACACGATGTAATGCGTGATATCGGAGTAGTTAATGACACTCTTTTGTATCATTAAGTTTTCCATTAACTTTCATACTTAATTACACCCTCAGCATACCGATTCGTAATTAACTCTGTGATTAAGTCCTCTCAGAGGTGCACGCGCATTGATACGCGCAAACGCGTAGGTCCTTCCCGCCAAAACGCTTGTTGCTATGGTAGTTAAAATACCCCCTATGTAATCATGCTCTCAGAATAACAATTCGGTAATTAAGTGCTAATCAGACACTTAATTAGCTCTCAGAATACGGCCCCTGATGCACACTATTGTGAAGCTTTTGAGAAGTTACAACAGTGAAGAAAAGCTCATTGTCCGACATTGATATTTGACCTTTAGGGTTTTTGCCTCGTGCTACGGGGAGGATTCCAGGGGCTTGATTGCGCTCAAATTTTGGTGAGTGATCTATAACATGTTCATCTACATTGTGGCCAAATTTCACAAAAATTGATGGGATACAAAGGTGAAGCATGACCTCGACACGAAAGTGCATTTATGATTTACTATCAGCACTGAGCCACTGGTTTCACATGTGATAAGTAAGCAATTGACCAACATGTAAATTTACGTCTGGGACTGTTACCACTAGCGTGACTGTGAAGCGATCAATAATTTCAAACGAGAACTTTCTGGACAAAAGCTAAACTTGCCGTTTAACTTACTATGTATTCGGGCGTCTCCCACATATATGACATGGCACATCGATTACTTTCAAAATTTGTGAGCACGTCGTAGATGCCGACGATGACAAATGCAGCAACAATGCCGCAAACGATGACATTATTGCGCCCCATAGCTTCTTTTGCGGTAGAGTGAGTGCCACCGAAGGAAATGATTTCGCGATCCTAGCTCACACAAGCACACAAGTACAAAGTACAGAAGAGTAGAGCTTGCTAGCTTGCTAGCTAGCGGTATGGCGCGAACCGCCACTGGCACCCGGGGATCGGCGGCAGGGCTGGGATCCGATCGATCCGTTTGATGCCACAGCTCAGCTGTGTACCTCTATGCACGCTGCCGTGAACGAGGGGGGAGGGGCAAACTCCGTATGGGTGCAGCTTATCACTCATGTAGAGAGTAGCAATGCTGTTCACTCTAAATTTGTAAAGTATTTTATCACGATTGTGAACAGACACTACTACCCTGGACATTTTATTATGATATTGCTTACATGTACTAGTAATCAAGGTGTATTTTTTGAAGTTTGTCTTGTCATTTTCTTACAATCATCATAAATTCACTCTTTGGATAATCAACTTTTTCCCTCTCTCCCTCCCCTGTCTTTCCCTCTCTTATTCCATCCATCTATCCATTCATTAATTCATCTTTCCGTCTATTCCACTATACATCCATCCATCTACTCATGATCTTGATGTCCAAACATAAAAAAAAAAATGATGTTGTCATCAACACAAATCTCATAGTGGTCAACAGCAAAATTGAACAACACAATGACTGGTTTTTAAGAATGGTGTAATGTGTGATCAAATTAGCATAGTTTCTGTTCATATAAATCAACTTGATTTCAGGGGACCTTTCAGGCAGACCATTTTGTCATTCCAATCTATCCCACTCATCATCATCATCATCATCATCATCACCATCACCATCATCATCATCATCATTATCACCCTTTTAAGGTACCTATGGTATACTGTATTTTTCCTACTTAGTGGGGTTGGACAGGTCATTTCCGTAAGCTCAAAATCTTTAAAAATAATTATAACTTATATTTCAGTAAAATGTCCATTCTACTCAAACTCAAACAAAGTTATCCAGAAATAATCTCCCATTAAATGCATAAACATAATAAATAACCTTTCAGACATATCAAGCACAATAGACAAGTTATTACATCTAATTAGCAGATGTATGATTATATCATAATCTTCATGCCAAAAATAACTGCACACCATCAATTTTGAATTTGATCACACCAATTTCATTGATACATCATAGAATTTTATTGTAGAATTTTCCATGGTGGGAAAACTGGATGAAATAAACACACTACACTGAGAAATAAAAAAAAACACACAAACCACGTGACCATTTGCTTTCATACAATATATACGAAACTGTGCAATAAAAAAAATAAAAAATAAATAAATAAATAAATAAGAAATACAATTAACATACATGTACACACAGCCTGAATTCTGGAGCAGTAATTCAACCCATGAATGCATGCACTACTCTGATCTCACACACAATATTATCAATTCAATTCAAATCAATTCAGTTAAATTCAATCATTTTATTGTCCACTAGTATCACAATATTTGTTTGATCAATCCAATGTATAAAATATTAAATTCTGACGTAGGCCTACACCGACATGTTCAAATGATAAGGGCAATTTCAATGATGATATGGCATAGATATCTGTAACAGCAATCTCCATTTAGGCACCATTAGTCCCTTGGTGCACTAATGTAATGGTAAAATACTTTTCATTCCTCTAATACATGTATATTAAACCTTGGAAAGTACTGACAACTATCCAATTTAAGGCAAAAAGTTTCAATTTTCATTTTTTACAAATGTTGTACTTGTAATCGCAAACATTTATGAAGCTGCCTATAATCAAAGTTGCTTCAAATTCTGTGATACAGAGTAACAAAACATCTGTTGTACTATATATAAATGTGATTTAGATCTGAACAATTTCGTATAATTAAATCTGTTCTGAATGTACTTACACACCAATTATTGCAGTTTACATTGGAAAATATATACCATATCTCACCACAACTTTTGTACATAAGACTGAAAAGTTAAGATAGGTCTCTTGAGAGAATCAAAAGGATATCATTATAGGATTGCATAAGTATCATATATGTGCAAACCAAAATATATAAAACATTAATCATGCAATGCGGTGACATATGAATATGAATATGTTACAATATCTAATGAGAATAAGTGAATTTAACAAAAAATACCTCCTTGAAAGTGAATACATGTATATATTGCACATGTTATCTTAAATACTTATATGGGCTGTGTGTTGAATAGTGTAAGGTCTTTGTGATGATGATTAGACTTTAACAAAGACTAGCCTACTGGTGAGACACAATGCAGACCACAATATCACAGGCTGCAGCCAAACTACTGTCATGCCAAAACTGTATTCAGTTTTTGTCAATTTGTTGCCGAGGCACCATTCCTCTTGCTGGAGTCAAAAGTAATGATATTATATATGTACATTTTTTTTAACCAGTTAATACTATTTCTTTCCGTGGAAGGACATGACAACAGTGTATACAAACTACCAGCAGTTCAAAACATATTGAAATAGCAAAGGCGTGTATAGCACACATTTGTTTTGACATCACACCAAAGAGAAATGGACGTGAGATGCGGCTATCAATCATATGTTGTAGCAAAAACACCATAAACGGAGAAAACCTTTTGCTACCATATATCTAACAAGTAATAACCTTATAAGAATCAGACAATGCACATAAAAAGGGTGGTAGCCCTCTTTTGAAAGCAATCTGATGGTCAAATGAATATCACCTGAACACAGACTTAGTCGGTGGCATTTTTCAATTGTATTTTGTTGTTAAGTTTTTATTGTTTCGCTCTGATACACAGAAGTTTGATTTAGAATCTAAACAGGCTATTTTAAAAATAATGGCAGTAATCATTATCTTGATATGAACTTCTGAGGCAAATTGGGAAGGGGTGCAAAGGAGAATTAACAGAGAATCATTGTAAATGAATTTCCAAGTCTTCCAATCACTGAAAAAAAAAAATGAATATCACATGGGGAATAGTCTTTTTGCTATATAAAGATCCATTTCGACCTAAAGAAAACAGATTCTGTTCCGTGACAAGTATAAGGTTTTAGTTGGTATCTGTGAGACACATGTTTTGAAACATCTTTAAGTGTATTTAAGACTTACATCATAATCGGTAATCTTCTGCAGTATCAAGAGGTATCTTGATAATAGGCATCTTCTTGTAAGTGCACATCATTGTAACCAGCACCATATGATGAATGACAAGACAGTTTCAAGCACCCTGGATGAATACTATCAATTTTACACTGCCCCTTGAGATATTTCATAGATTACAGGGGGGGGGGGGGGGGTGTTTCATCAATGTTTGTCAGCGCTGACAGTTTCAGCAAA